>NC_041398.2:70258247-70463247 GCF_900747795.2 Erpetoichthys calabaricus
GATGAGTCACCTGAAAATTTCGGTAGATTGGGCAAGCACTAGTATTGTTCTGGGGACTCTGTCCTAAAAACCACAGATATAACAACCATTCTGTCTTTAGGAAAATGCACAAAAAACTTCAAAAGATGAATCTAACCACAACAGCACAAACACACCCAAAGGTATGAAGAACACTGCGAGGGCCATTTGGTCCAGCCCCTCAGAAAGAAAGGGACTTGAAACACCTGGCATGAAGACTATTTTACACGCTATGAGAACTAATATTTTTCTAGATAAGTTAAATAAAAGTGCTTAAGAAGAGAGAGTTACTATGAACATTGTAATAATAAGTCAAATTACCAAAGGAAGCTTTTTACTTATTTTACACAATAGCTGGTGGTGCTGTGCCCCACTTGCCCTAATTGCAGAAACATCAGTGATGATAATAAAGAATCTGTGCCAGATATAAGCTTTTCTATTAGTCCAAAAAAGTTATATTTGACCTCATCAGGCTATAACATGTCACATCACATGTTTGCTATACTAAATGTCAAATTAAATATAATTTCTTTAAAACTCCAAGGTGATTTCTTTGACAATCCATGACAGTCTACTGTTGATCCCATCACAGCCTTTATTGTCAGCCTCACAATTGCCTTCTTAAGAAAACAGAAAAAAAGTCATGACAGGAAAACATAAAATTAAATTTCCTAGTTTCAATCAATCCACTTTTCTTGAGTTTTAAATTGTGTCATAAATTAGGCACAGTCATGAAACACAGACTATTGCAGTCGGAACAATAGGAACTCTGAAATTCGCTCTTCAGTCACTATATACAGTTTACAATACAGTTTATTTTTGTATAGCCCAAAATCACACAGGAAGTGCCGCAATGGGCTTTATCAGGCCATGACTTTTGACAGCCCCCCAGCCTTGACTCTCTAAGAAGACAAGGAAAAACTCCCAAAAAAAACCTAGTAGGGAAAATGGAAGAAACCTTGGGAAAGGCTGTTCAAAGAGAGACCCCTTTCCAGGTAGGTTGGGCGTGCAGTGGGTGTCAAAAGAAGGGGGTCAATACAATACAATACACAGAACAGAACAAATCCTCAATAAAAAATACAAATTTTTTAGAAGTACGGAGCAGAATTTAACAGTAGATGATATCACATAATAAGATTTGGATAATTTTAGACTCCTGGAGACCTCATCCATCAAGCTGCCTCTCCCATTTGGCCCATTCCATGGCTGAAACAGTGCTGGGCTAGCCAATCCGATGAAAGGACCCCTCTTTCTCACGATTCCTGCAATCCTCCATCAGGGATGACTTTTACCTTAGGCAGGCAAAACAACTTGGCAGGTGGGCCGTGGCACAAATTGCCACATTTGAGTACCGAGAAGAGAAACAGAATAGAGTGAGGGTTAGTATCCAATACTAACTTTCATGTTACTTATGTTTTAGTGCTAATGACTAACAACAGAGATGCAGTCTGTACAGTTAATCGCAGCTCTAGTCAGGAAATGCTAAACTGAAGTAGTGAGTCTTCAGCTGGGATTTAAAAGCTGAGACCGAAGGGGCATCTCTTATAGTAGCAGGCAGACCATTCCACAGTTCAGGGGCCCTGTAACTAAAAGCTCAACCTCCATTGTTATTTTATTAATCCTTGGAACCATAAGCAGACCAGCATCTTGAGATCTTAATGTGAGCTCTGGTTTGTAAGTCATGATAAGTTCAGACTAGTAAGCCGGACCTTGGCCATTTAATGCTTTATATGTTAAAAGAAGGATTTTGAAATCTGCCCTAAACTTAACTGGGAGCCAGTGTAAGGATTAAGAACTGGAGTTATGTGTTCGTATTTGCTTGTTCTTGTAATAATTCTTGCAGCCGCATTTTGTATTAACTGGAGGCTGTATAAAGAACAATTTGAACCATCCAGTGAACACTGCATTGCAGTAGTCAATCCTACTACAGATAAATGCATGAATTAATTTCTCAGAATCCTGTTTATTTAGAAAGCGCCTTAATTTCCTAACATTTTTAAGATGGAAGAAGCATGTTTTGGACAACTTTGTAATATGCGCTTTAAATGACATGCTAGAGTCAAAGATAACTCCTAAATTGCGGACTGATTCAGTAAAATTAATTGGGATTCCAACTGAGTTAAATGATGACAAAATATTGTTATGATCAGCGTCATTCCCTCCAACAATTAACATCTCTGTTTTATCTGTATTTAAAGACAAGTAGTTCTCATTCATCCACTCCTTTAATTCGCTAACACAACTAATTAAAGACAACATCAGAGAAACTTCATCTGATTTAAATGAAAGGTATAACTGGGTTTCATCTGCATACGAGTGAAAATTAACATTATGTTTCCTAATGAGAGATCCCAGTGGAAGCATGTAAAGTGAAAACAGTAAAGGTCCCAGTACTGAGCCCTGCGGGACACGATATTGAACTTCTGTGTATAATGATGGAGTACTGTCAGCACATTTCTGTACATATTGGAATCGATTTGATAAATAAGAACTAAACCAAGAGAGCATGGTGCCTGTAAGCCCAACATCATTTTCTAGCCTGTGTAGTAAAATAGAATGGTCGATGGTGTCAAATGCTGCACTTAAGTCCAACAACATAATTACAGTGGAGTTTCCTTCATCAGAGGATATCAGAATGTCGTTTACCAACCCGCGTTAGTGCCGTTTCTGTACTATGACCAGTGCAAAAACCAGACTGGAATTTCTCAAATAAGTTGTAATGCGTAAGGTGTGACTGAAGCTGATTGGCGACTACTTTTTCTAGTATTTTAGAGAGAAACGGTAGATTTGAAATAGGCCTATAATTATTTAGTATGTGTGGGTCTAGGTCTGACTTTTTAAGTAATCGTTTAATGACTGACACTTTTAGTGTATCAGGCACTGTGCCATGCAATAATGAACTACTGATCATGTTTAGAATAGGCGCTGCATGAACATTCATTGCACTTTTTTACTAGTTTTGTTGGCACTGGATCTAGGGAACAAGTAGTGGGCTTCATTTTAGAAATTAAAGTTAAGACTTCCTGCTCAGTTACAGGATTAAAATTACTAAAGTGCTGAATGCAATGTGTGGCAGGGTCTGCTAAGCTAGTATTTGGTTTGTAGTGTGATGCAGAGATCTGGGATCTTATATTTTTAATTTTCTCATTGAAGACGTTCATAAAGTCTGTACTGCTAATATCTGTTGGTATTTTTCACTGTTGATCTGAATTTCCATTTGTTAATTTAGCCACTGTTCTAAACAGTACCCGAGGATGTTTATTATTGTTATCTATTAATGTAGAATAGTATTCTGGAAATGACATAAGTCAGAACTGACTGGTGAGACAACTTGATATATTTTCACAGCGAGAAAATGATGTTTGCAGTAGGTTAGACTTTATGAGAAAGCGTATATTTTTTCATATACAGTATGACCATAACTCATTTAAAAGCAGGGTAATGTAGGTTTTCACCTTTGTATATCTTCGCAGTTTAGTTCAGATGCAAGTTTTAGGCCAGGTTTGATATTCAATTCAAGGTTATTGTTTCACATCATGGTATACATCAATTTGTCATGTGAAATTGCGTTCTTAAGTGAAACATTTTTTATAAATAAAATATCATTCCTCTTCTTATGGTTTAAAATTGGGTCCACAGGGCATTGGTGCAATCATAAAAACAAAAGCATCCATTTTTACAAAGTTACGTTCCTGAGTGTTGATCTACATCAGCATAGACATGTCATTTATGGAAATATATGCTGTATTTCTTTGCAAGATGCTAGCCATTTAAAAGAAGTCATGCTGTCCTTTTCTCCATCCTAACTGTCACCTTTTGTGACAAAGCTGGACCACCAGGGTGTATGGTTTGCTAAAGCTTGTTTCATGGATGTTGGAGTTGATATGAGAACTCAAGGCAAGATGTTTTGCAGGCTTTAGACAAATGTGCTTTCATTTTATACCAGGAATATGCCTGACTATGAAGAAATAGAAGGACAATGTCATCATAAACAGTTGAGTGGTTTCATGCTATTTTTCTTTCATAATTTACATGAACTCCTTTGACAGCAATTGTTATGAACAGACATGAAAGTGAGTGAAATGGATCTTTGCCGTGGGAAAAAATCATGCCAAAAAATTATGATTAAGTTTATATTCTTCTCATTGGTTGTTTTAAATGTATCTCAAAAATGTGGAAACTATGTTTTCTAAAATTGAAAACGTTATCTGTTCGAAGTGTATGTATTCTGTAACTTTCAAGTCTTTTTTTTCGTGTTTGCACAAATGCCCTACACGTGTTATTTTAAACTGCAAAAGCAGTAAAATATTTTTTAAAGCTTATAAAAAACACTTCACTTAAGAAGACAATTTCTGTGGCAAACTAATATATCTCATGATTGTGAAATATAACTCCAACTTCAAAAATACCAAATTTATCCTTATGCTTCCCAGAGTGACAACAACACAATAATGATGCTTTAGAATAATAAATGTAAATTTATTCTTATTTCCATTCAAATATGACTTCAAGGTATATAGTTAAAGTTGCTGGCTCCTCATCCAGGCAGGTGGCTGCACTACACTGTGTTCGTATCTCAGAATGATCATTTGGAAGGTAGGCCAACACCAATCAGTGTATTTTGATCCCTCCCTCTCAACTTGAACTACAATCTATGTTTAAATTTATATAAAAGACATACCTGTACACTCCAAAATCAAGGTTGTTATTTTGAAACTGATTACAAATTAAATTAAATTAAATTAAAGTAAAGCACCCCACTCATTTCCCATGTACAACCATACTGGTGAAGATTGTCCCACACACATACACATGCACACGATCTTAAGTAATTTGTACCCATGATGATACAACATATTCCCCATTTTTTCTACTTTCTTTGACATATTTTGCATTTAACAAATGACTCCATCCCACACCCTACCGCTGGCAAAGTCCTGTAAGAAAAAGTTTGTTCCAATACACACGATAAAAGTTTAATGGCAAAAACTTTTTCTTTTTGTTTGTGAAACTGCAGATAAAGTTAACGAATGACATATTCATTCAACACATGTACGAAATACAGAAAAACTGGAAAAACTTGTCCAGCTCCAAAAAACTTCCACTTTTAGCATATTATTCGAGTTAATCACTTCTGGTGTCTCATAGGTAAGGAAATACAGGGTATTACCACTTTTCCTTCAAGGATGATTATAACTTTGATTGGGTCTTTTTTTTTTTTCTTTTTATTGGTCAAGAAGCGCTTACTATCCTTCTTTTTCTTTTGTGCCTTGTGTCCTTTTTGAACTCGCTCCCAGCCTTTGCCATGTGACTCCAGACTCTGACTCATCCAGGGAAGCGCTAGTGTTCATCACTCTTTACTGCTGCTGCACCTCTCCCAACTTAAGATACACAGGAGAAATCGCACAGTAAATACATGATAACACACAGACCAGAATAATATACAGCATGTAACAGCTATGCAACAGCGTTGGTGACATTTATCGAATACAGTATTTGTACCTCTTTTCTTTTAATCAATTACTGCAAATGGCCTGCTTGATTATGAAGCAACATATTTAGAGGCACACCACGAGTCCAGCATTTACTGTGTGGGATATGGCCGGCTATTCATCCCAGCCAATACCCCCAGGCCGCTAGATGGAGCCCTCCTTGCAACGTGGAGATGCCCCAAATTCCAGCAGGGTATCATGGACTATGGAGTTTTAATACACAGCCCTGCTGGATAACGTCGGGGTCTCCAGGGGACGCTGCAGGGAGACACAGACAAGTTTATTTTCCATGCAGCCCGGAAGTAAATCCCAGTCACATGGTTGGAAGAAATAAAGTGCTTCCGGGCTGATGAAGAAAAGGAGAAGTTTTTACCTGACCCGGAAGTGATAGAAGTCACATGGACTGAGGGACAGAAACACTTCCGGGTCACGGACTATAAAGGACTTTGGGAAATCCCAGACGGATGAGCTGAGTTGGGAGGGCAGGGTGGCTAAGCGTCTGGGAGTGGAGGATTGAGTATTGTTTATTGGTTATTGTGGATTTATTGAGTATTGTGGAGAGGAGGGTGCTTTGTGCACTTATTTATATTAATAAATATTATTATTGGACTTTATTCTGGTGTCTGACGTCAGGTCTGAGGGTTCAAGGGGTCGACAGTGCCTCTATCTGTTACAACTGACAAGCAGTTTTTAAAGATGACCTACTCACAGGTCAATGCACAGTCTTTTATTCACATTTATTCCTCACGTTCCCCACAATTCTTGTACATCTTATGATTTTCACCATTTTGTTGTGCACTATTGTTGGCAGGCAGAGCTCACTAGATTGATTATGGGTTGGCCTACTCTTATATACCCTAAGCTTAACAGCAAAAAGTTTTTTTCATAGTAAATATGCTGTGCTCACTACTGACCTTGTTTGCTGAATATTTTCCTGGAAATTCACTCTAGGCCAGCTTAGGTGAACATTTTTTTCCCAGTGCCCCATGATGCTTTGTGAGGCCAGCATGACTTTACCTGTACCTTTCATACAGGTCTATTTTATGACAGTTGCTGTGAAGACCCAATCAATATTCGAGCCAGATTTCCATCCCACATGGGTTAAAAAAAAAAATAAATAAAATTGCAATAATTTAGTTGAGAGGTACATTAGTTTAGTGTTTCTCAACCACTGGGTCATGACCCACTTTTGGGGTGTGGGTGGCATTGTTGGTTCGCAAGCGATATGTTTTCCCATTTATAAGTGATTTAATTTTAAAAAGGGTCATCCATCCCCCTGCTTTTCCAATAACGCTTGTATCACGAAGTCGGAGGTTTGCTTTGGCTGCTAGTGGGTCGTCAGCAAATTTAAAAAGGCAAAACTGGGCTGCAGAACCATAAGGGTTGAGAAACACTGCATTAGCTGGCCATAATAAGAGTGTCATGAGTATTATCATCATGTATATGTACTGGCAGTGAAACACCACATGGCTAATTTGCATGTATAGTAAGCATATCCCCAACTACAATTTCAAAACAGGTCTTAAATGATCCCTTCTCCTTTCCACTTCTTGTGTCAGAATGAGATCTCGTGAAATATGATTAATAACAAAATAATAAATAATGACATGGCCCAGAACCACATCCTCGGACAATGGAATGAGCCAGACCCATGCTGCTGCTTCATGGCATAGCCAATCTGGGCCCCAAGATTGGAACTCTGTGTGTGCAATGATCTATATTTTATTTACTTATTGGTAAGTTGTGGCCATTTGTTGTATTTTTTTTGTGGTATTAGTTTTGTCTGCGTCTTTTGTTGCGTGAGGCACATAGGTGCTGCCTCATAGCTCAGATCACATCCCTAACCCTCAGGGACACTTAAAAGACTATTTCACCAACATGATCCAATCAAAACTAGTTAATTTCTTCATTCCTCATTGACTTTAATGCATTTCACATAGTTCTTAGACATTTTCCTGATTTTGCTGAACTCACGATGAAGCGAACAATGCGGGATTTACTCATCCCTACTTAGCACACTTGCGAACCAGTGTATACATACATTAAAGCACTGGCTCTGAGTAGTGCCTGCACAGCCTACCCCTGCTTTAGTGCTCCAGACAGGAACTCACTAGCGTATGCTAGAGAAGGACAAGCAGGCAATCCCAATACAATGGAAGACAGTTGTCTTTTATGGTCACTAACAGAGCATTATTCCTTCCCATGCTGCTCACTATTGGAGGTGTCCTTCCTCAACTGCTAACCCTGTGGCTACACCAGATGCTCCTTATTTACTTTATTACCTCAATCACCCGAATTGTGGAGACAAAATAAAAAAATGCTAATCAGTACGTATTAAAATGAGTAATAGCAATAGTATACAAACAATAGCAAAGTCTGGATATAAAGCCCTTATTAAAAAATTCCACCTTAGATTAAAAGTCAAAAAAGCTTCACACCAGTCAAATAAAAAAATAAAGCTTTCAACAAGAATATGAAAGCTGAGTTGTGCCAAAAGAGGCATTTGTGCAAGGGAGAAAGTGCGTCACTAGGTGGCTCATTTTAATTCAGAAGTCCAGTTGTTGCATGTCTGACGTCCAGATAGATAAAGGTTATTTCTATCCTCCCTAATGCCATTTTCCCAATGAGGTTTCTAGACCCCATGATGTTTTTCACAGATAATTGCCTAACTACTCTGATAATAAATAGCTCAGACTAAAAGCATTGAATCATAAAAAGTATAGGCCTTACCTCATCTCTGGCACTCATCTCAGCCACATCTTCACATGACATAAAACTAAGACTAATAACATTTTAAATGTGCAGGGGAACATTTTCATTATTTGTTGTAAGCTGTCAACCCACTAGATGTAAGTATTCTTTGTCCACGTTGATGAGATTTTCATAGTCCCAAAATGAGACACAACTAATCAATCATGTGATAAAGAAGGGGTCAACACAAACTGCTGGGGGGAGGGTGTTATGTCTTCCTTGGAGTTTCGTGCACATTGTTAGATGTATACTAAATTGAAAGTGGGTTGAGGTGGGGGCCTTGCGGTTTGTGCACATTTATTGAAATAACCAGCCAACTAAAAATGGAGCACTTTGTTAGATTAACTGCATAAAAAGAGGATTGTACTGTACCAGAAACAATGGGATGTATGGTCACCATATTCTTGGTGTGCCAACAAAGTTTGGGCACCCTTGCTTAAAATGTCTGTTATTGTGAATAGTTACGTTAGTAGAAGATGAACTGATCAACAAAAGGCATAAAGTTAAAGATGGCACATTTCTATAATATTTTAAGCAAGATTACATTTTAATTTTCATCAGTCACAGTGTGGACATCAGGGGGAGCTCCATCTCCCCAAACACCTAACACAAGCAAGCTGAGCCACAAGTTTAATAGGCAAGTGTCTTTTATTGTGGGAAATTCTTCCCCAAGCATTTCCCACCACAGCCACAAGTACAATTAAGCACAAATACAGCACAACTCTATTCTTCCTTCTCATTGTCTCTCCACCCCTCCTCACAAATGTTGTCCACATTTCTCCCAACTCTGGCTCCTTGGTGTGAGGCAGGCATCTGTGATACCCCGTGTAGTGGGAATTGGAATCACCAGCCTACACTCTAGGTGTCTAGTATGTAGGACTGAGCGTGACCAGGATGATGGTGTAAGACAGGGAGACACGGACACAAAAAGGGTTGGGTTTTTTGAAAAATAAAGTGGTTTTATTTACAAGTGCCCTTAAAGAAAACAAAAATAAAGTGCTGCGGATTTTATATATATATCGAAACACAGTCCAATACCACAAAGGACACACAAAAACAGTAATTAAATGGAGCCCAGAAATGACTATATACAGTATTTACAGTGCTGCCTGAAAGTCCCAAATGAAAAAGTAAATTACACACAAACTAGTGAAACCCATATATACTATATATACACAAAAGCAAAATGTGAAGCTGTCTTCCTCCACAGTGATCCAAGTCAGGAAGCTGCTCCTCCAAACCGTGTATAATACAGGATTCACCCAAAAATATTCAAAATACAGAAAAAAGTGTTTATACAGAAATAAACAGTGCACCAATAACCCCAACCCAATAAATACCTCCACCAAAGTTAATCCAGAGATATTTATATATACAAAAAAAAAAAGAATATTTACAATAATCACAGCACAAGCAGTAGTGCTTGGAAAATTCAAATAGCTGTTCTACCAAGTACCTTCCTCTAGTAAGATCTAGTCAGAAGAACCCCCTCTAGAGGCTGTAATTCCTTTTTGTATTCGGCGCCCTCGCGCCGACCAATTAAACTGTTCTACATCATCCCTCCATGGGTATGCGATGACGTGAACACGTCTTCGAAAAGTGGCGTTTCCTGTCCCGCATAATTATATTAAAAAGTCAAGCAGCCGGCGCGCACGTGTGTAGCTGTACCGGCCTTTGAGACGCGGACTGTGCTTCTGCTTTAAGTGAAAGTAAGCACTTTTAAATTTTTTTCCTCCTTCCCCTGAGCTACAGCCTAGACAACTGCAAACACGGGATCCCTTTTCTAAACTGCGGTAAACTAATATTAAGGTGCTTCACACTTTCCTTTGCACGTATAGAGTTATGAGGTCGCAGGAGGCATTGCAGGAGTGGAGGACGACAGTGCCATCCCGGCTGGTCACTGGCAGGGCCATCTCTCCAGTCTACACGAGACCCGCCGCAATGCTTCCCAAAAGGCGCTCATATCGTCAGCGAAGACGTCTCTCCACACTAAAGAAAAAAGCAAGTTTCTTTTCTTTATACCTTTTTTCCTTTTATCCCAAACCAAAGCCTCTCTCTTAACACTGCAGAGGACACTAAACTAATTTTCTTTAATTGCTGGTAATGCCAGTAAGGCACATTACCCAGCATCTTCTTTTATCTAATGCCCAGGAGTGCTTCCGGTAACAGGACACTGCACCTCCGAACCACTTGTAGGTTGGAACCCTACAGAGTAGGGACCCCCCAAATCCTGCAGCTACCCAGCAAGGCTGTCCCCTGGGAGTGCAATACCTGACCTGCCTTGTGGGCACCCATGCGGGGATCCAAGCCTGGGTTCGCTGCCATCTAGCTGTCTCCCTCTGTCCTTCCATTTTGAGGCTGTCCCAGTTGGGTAAGCTTGCCAACTGTCCCTCACAACAGGTACAAAATACCAAAAAAATTAAAAGGGCCTAAATCAAAAGTTTGGTCAGTACTTAGTAACACCCCTTTGGCAAGTATCACAACTTGTGAACGCTTTTTGTAGCCAGCTAAGAGTCTTTCAATTCTTACTTGGGGCATTTTCACCCATTCATCCTTGCAAAGGGCTTCTAATTCTGTAAGATTGTTGGGTCATCTTACATGCACTGCTCTTTTGAGATCTATCCACAGATTTTCAATGATGTTTTCATTGGGGAATTGTGAAGGCCATGGCAAAACCATCAGCTTGTGCCTCTTGAGGTATTCCTTTGTAGATTGTAGATGTGTTTCGGATCATTATCTTGTTGTAGGACCCATCCTCTTTTTAACTTCAACTTTTTTAAAGATGGTGTGATGTTTCCTTCCAGAATTTACTGGCATTTATTTGAATCCATTCTTCCCTCTACCAATGACATGTTCCCTGTGCCACTGGCTGCAACACAAGCCCAAAGTATTATCATTCCACCTGCATGCATAGTAGTTGGACAGGTGTTCATTTCCTAGGAATTTGGCAGAATCCTCACTATGGTTTAGGTTAGGTTAGGTTTCTTTATTTAGTAATGTTTACACAGGAAAACATGAAATTTGCCTTCTCAGTTGCATCTAATAACAGGTAACAGACCGAATGAAATAAAACAGACAAATAGAAATAAGAAAGGTTAAGGTAAGGCAGTTAGATAAAACATATTTATACCACAAAAAAAAAAGAAAAGAAAAGGTAACAGGATATATATCAAAACCTTAAACATTATCTCCGATATTTCTTATTGAAAAGTCGTATGGCACTAGGAAGAAAGGAGTTTCTGGAGCGATTTGTGTGGGTTTTCAAAGCAACTATCCTTCCTGATTTACTGAAGTTTAGTTCTACATGTAATGGATGTCTGTCATCAGTTGAGATGATTTCCAGTTTCTTTAGCATTGCCCTCTGACACACACTAGTCAAATCATCTACATCAGCCCCAATAACTTTAGCTGCATACTTCGTAATCTGCTGGAGCTTTTTTGAGTTTTGGTTTGTCAGACTATTAAACCAGGCAATGAAACTGAAAGTGATCACGGACTGGATCATACTACGATAGAAGGACAACATGAGGTCCTTGTCTACTATAAATAGTTTGAGTTTATGGAGGAGAAATAAGCGCTGGTTGCATTTAGAAAATAATTTTTTTGTATTTGTATTCCAGTTAAGATTGTTATCTAGGTAAGTTCCTAAGTATTTATATTCTTTCACTATTTCTACCTCCTCTCCCAGAACTTCAATAGGTGAATATACAGATTTCTGTCTCTTAAAATCAAATATAATTTCTTTGGTCTTTTTTACATTCAGAGTGAGAGAGTTTTCATTGCACCAGTTTACCATACAGTCCACTTGATTTAGATAGTGGCTTTCATCCTGCCCAGATATGCATCCTATGATCATGGTGTCATACTTAATAATGGAGCAGTGGTCATTTTCTGTCTCAGGTCACTTGTGTACAGAGTAAACAGTAATGGTGATAAGACACACCCCTGTGGACTTCCTGTGTTTGAATGAATGGCTATTGAAAAAGTGTCCTGAACTTTAACTGTCTGTGAACGATTTAAAAGAAAGTTCTGAATCCATAGTGTGATAAATGGGTTTACATTCATACTGTTTAATTTCCCAATCAGTATATGAGGCTGTATAGTATTGAACGCTGAAGAAAAATCCAAAAATAGTGGTGAAGATATGATGAAGAAAAAAACCCAAAAGTCTCTCCAACAGATCAGAAACAGAATTCAGGAGGCAGATGAGGATGTGTCAGAGTCTGCTACAGTGCCCTGCATGATAATTGGGACAAAGACACATTTTCCTTGATTTACTCCTCTGCTTCAGAGTTTAGACTTTGTCCTCACAGGTGTCGCAGTGGTAGTGTTGCTGCTTTGCAGTAAGGAGACTGTGGAAGATTGTGGGTTTGCTTCCCGATTCCTCCCTGTGTGGATAGCGCTTTGAGTACTGAGAAAAATGCTATATGAATGTAATTTATTATTATAGACTTACAAATCAAACAATTTAGACGTGATTAAATGCACATTGCAGACTTTCATTTTGGGGTATTTGCATACATTTTGGTCACATCATGTAGAAATTACAACACTTTTTCTATATAGTCACCCCACTTCAGGGCACCATAATGATTGTGACATAGCAATGGTAGGTATTAAAACAGTCATATTTAGTACTTTGTTGCCTATCCCTTACATGCAATGACTGCTTGGAGTCTGTGATTCATGGACATCAGCAGGTGTTGAGTACACCTACAATACATTGTCACTCATAAGGGATGACAAGTTGGATTATACTCTGTTGTACAGGACAGGATGATGACAGGTTCCTTACTCAGATGGGATGACCAAAATGTGCCCAAAAGATGATAGGGGATATTTAGTAAGATGATGTTTGTTTCCCAGTTCATCAGGTGGCATTTCAGACCTGCAATGTGTATGGAAAATCTACTTTCTTACATAGGGTTTAAGAGAAAGTGCAACTCAGAAATAGTTAATGCCCAGATTGGCATGGCACTGAAGGTACTTCTGACTGGTGGTGTATAAGACCTTCCTATCCTGTGCCAGTAGAGCTTAGAGCTAGAAGAGGAGGCCTGAGAGAGAGAAGAATCAAAATGAGTCAAAGGTACAGAGGACAACAGTACTTGGAAGTCTTGATAAATATGTCAGCTGGGACACAAGTCAGGCCCAGAAATGATAGAATTTCTGTGTCCTCACCATCCTTTATTTTCTCCTAAGTCTGTTAATAAAATTCTTTAGTTTAACAAACATACTGTAGGTCTGTCCACATTTTTGTTTGGCCTTCATCTTATTAACTAAAAGGCATGAGCCAGGAGATCGCTCAGGTGCGCCTATTACTGATCACACACACAAAATCCAGATTTACTGAAGCCAAACTGTCATCAAGATAAGAGATTTTAAATCCATACTCAATAAACTAATACAGATTGTTGGCCCAGAGTTGGTAACCACTACAATTAAAGCCTCAGTGTCACCCTTATTTCAGGATGAATATTGGAAGTAATTCTTTCATTAAACACTTGACAGACTGAAATTAGTCTTTCCTGTTGCCAAACCTCTTGAAATGCTTTTCCTGTACTAATGATGAGGGAAAACCACCAACATTAACTTAGGTTTCCAAAAACAACTGACCTAGTTTCATATGAAATGCTGCTGATTAAAAATAGATCAGAGGAAATCTGAAACAGGGTTTTAGAATTAAGATACAGCTTGATAAAGGGAACGATCACTGAAGAAAGATTATTTTTTCAAGGAGATTTTTTTTACACCGTGGTAAGCCTTAGAGTAATTTGCACTACTTGTTTATTTGTAGCAGGTTGATCTCAAGGTCCCCTGCACATCACATACATAAAAGAAGGAAAGGGAAGCCCTATGTAAAGTAAAGAGAATTACTGATTTGCTTCTTTCATTGATTTTAGGCTGGAAAAACCTTGAAACTAAGCCAGAGAAATCCAGATGTTGGCAATTCTTAGGCAAGCTTCGGGGGCTTGAGGAAGATGTGGGTTTGTCACATTAAATAAATTTGTAAATGTAAAAAAGCCAAACAACTTGCTGGGTCAGAGTTTTAGTTTTAAAACAAGATGGTCTTCACATGCTTTTATTACTTGAAAGGCAGATAAGCTGTGGTGTTTACTGTAGAGTAAAAACATTTAGTCAGCTAGGCTCTTTTTATATCACCTTTTGCCTAACTGCTCTGAGAAGGATGAGTTCATTCAAGTCTGCAGTCCCCCAGCTAGTAGCTCCTAATCTTGGAATGAAGCATCATGTATCAGTCTCTATGTAACGTAACACAGGATGATCTATTGTCTCATATAAGGAGCTACTGTGTTTGTAATAGATTAACATGTTATGAGCTCCATGCTAAATATGCTTTTGTATATTCATACACTATAGCATAAACCTTTCGTCTAACAAAAGACTCCTGTGATTATAATGTAGGAAGCCTTGGGTGCTCCAAAGATGTCTTTGTTGAATAAATTTCTCATACATTATAAATATTGCTGGAGTCTGACAAACCTCTTTATGTAAATAGAACCGGGATCAAGATTTTATTTTTCCCTCTCAGTTCCCCACAACATTAGATCTGTATATTCTACTGTTGTAAGAGAATCATTTATTTTATTTAATTCTTTAATGTGCTCCCCTGCCTTAATATTGGGACTTTACTAGAGTGCCCCCAGCTCCAGACTAACAGGGTCACTAAAGAAATCCTAGTCCCACCAGCTGGGCTCTGGCAAGGACACAACTGCACAGAAGCAGAAGACAAAACAGATGAGAAGTCTGGAGAACATTGAACAGAAGAGTGGAGATGTGAAGAGTGAAGGCAAAAAGTGCATCTGATATATGGGTCTTCACAAACTGGAAAGGGTATCATACCAGGAAATAGTGGAATAACGGTCCAGGCAGCAGTTAAGATCTCTTATGTATTAATTGTCATCCACGGTGAGATTTACTTAATTTTAGGAGTTGATGTCAGGGTCTCAGTTCTGTTTTTTCTGCTGTTTTAATTCTTTGTTAAGTTTCCAGTTTACCTCTGCTCTCCCCCTCCTGTACAGTCCCTTTCACTCTCTTGTCTCGGCCTTGTCTTGGTCAATTAGGGCTCTGATGCATTGCCAAGATTCAATCAGCAGTTACACAAGAGGCCTGCTGAAGACACCTGCTGCTGCAACTATCATATTCAGCATCACCCCAGCATTCATTTCTGACTATGACAAGTGTGACTGGCTGATTTTTATTGTTAGTATGCTACTAGTAATTTCTTTTTAAAAAAAATTTGTCAAAACTCCTAGTTTCCTGAAAGATTAAACACACCCCAGACATGGAGGTTTAAAAAAAAAATATCTACAAACTTGAACACTTCAGCAATGCTCTGTCATCTTATATTGGGGGGAAGCAATGACATAATTGGCCACATGAGCCCCCACCATATCACATAACCAAGCAACTGTCATAATGACTGTAAACAACATGGTCACAGCCATGCAAATACATACAAAACAGCAGTGCTCGTGAAAATTAAACCAAAATACAATATCGCAATGCAATAACATGAAAACATTAATAAAATATAAATACAGAAATTAATTCAACATGTAATAAAATCCCAAACATCATTATATAGAATAAGTCTCATAATTCTTCACTGAGCGATGGTAAAGAATATTAAATATCATGTCGATTTTACATTCTGTTTTCCAAGCCCAGCCTTTATGGACTGCACGGCTCACATTCCACATTGAGTTTGAAGCATTCATATATACTGCAGGTTCAGTATTTTTTAAGTCAAACTTATGTGAAATGAAAAGCCTCGACACACACAAAAAGGTTTGGGGCAGCCACCCATATATTGTCCCTGGCTGCAAAAGGGTTTTGAAGTAGCACTCATGTGCACTGTTTTGAGTCCTGAACTGAACTGATCATGTTAGGAGAAGATGGCAGCTTTATAAGCTGAAAGCAGAAGTAATGTAATTTGGCCAGAACTGGAATTGACGTCAATCTGGGCGCCAGAACAGGAAGTGATGTCAGTCTATGCACTGGAACCGGAAGTGATGTCCGTCTGGGTGCCGCAACCAGAAGTGATGTTGAATCAGGCAGGTTTTCCGGTATTTGGCCTGCAGAGATAACGGAGGTAGGTTTAGTGCACCCCGCCACCACCTGGCCTGGTGGGTAATTACCTCCACTTGGCCCACTCAGCTCCCTCCTAGTCGCATGTGTGTTCTTAGTTCAAAGTTTATGGTCATGTGCACAGTAAGGAAGCACGTTCGTTTCCCTGTACAATGACATTCTTTCTTTGCTGTTCACACCAAATGCCAATGGTTAACAAACCAATGTATAAAGATAAACATAAATAATAAGTAGCAAATAAATAATAAGTAACAAAGACAGCATAAAGTATAAAAACAGAATAGAAGTATAAAGTGTAATGTGCAGGTAGGTGTGTGATGAACAAGTCAAATACAATTGTGTGAGGTAGACAGAATGAGGTGAACCACGGTTATAAACTCCAGTCAGTTATTTAGGAGTCTAATGGCCTTGGGGAAGAAAGTGTTCTTTAGCCTGGAAGTCCTGCATTTCATACTTCTATACCTCATGCCTGATCGTAGAAGTGTGAACAGTTCGTGTTGGGGGTGGGTGGGGTCCCTGAAGATCGAGGCAGTTCTCCTGCAGATTCTGCAATTGTAGATGCTCTGCAGAGAGGGCAGTGGGGTCCTGGTGATCTTCTCAGCAGTCTTTACCACTCTCTGCAGGCGTTTGCGGTCCACAGCCGTAGTGTTGCCGTACCACACGGTGATACAGCTGGTCAAGATGCTCTCAACATGTGCAGCTGTTAGTTCTTATTTCTTCACAATCATGGCATATATTAATTTGCCACATTAAATGCACTCTAAAGTGAAGCATATTTTATAAATAAAAAAATAAGTAGCCTGTTCCTGTGTGTTATAATGGAGCAAATTAGTACTAGGCTCCCATTTTGAAAAAAAAACCTTAAAACTTACCAAATACATCCCCTTTAAAGTAGCAAAGGATTTGAGTTAAGAAAATATGCCTTCCACAGTTTTGCAGCATGCTGACCACAAAGTAAACTGGAAATGATATATGAGACATTCTTATTTTTTCTCAAGGTAATTATACATTTCTTGTGAGCTTGTCTGTTCACAGCAGCCATCGTGAGTGGAGTTATAACAATCATCCTTATCATCCCCTGCCCTTCAGCAAGCTACATTCAGCTTATTATTTTATTTTCTACTTCTGCAATTCCGTTTCTTCAGTGGTCATCTTCTGCTTTGACATTTAATATCAGATAGATGCCCACTCAAATCATTCGGTATTATATTCTGTGTTATTTTACAATGCCTACAGAGCCAGATGTACACCAAGAGGCAGCGTAGTGAAAGCTGTGGCCACCAGGGGGTGCTGAGCTCCCCAAATCCATATCAGGTAGTCACCAGGCAGACACTCTTCCCAAATGTTTCCCACCCAAACAGCATTCTCTTCTCCTTCTCCAGCAAGCTTCGTCCCTCTTCCTCCCTTCTCTGGCTCCCTGAATGAAGTGAGGCAGCTTCATTTATGCTGCACCTGGGAGCACTCCTGCTGGCCAATCAGCATGATCTGGAGGTACTACCAGGTGTGGTGGAAGCCCAACATAGTGAGGCTCTGCAGCTCCAGTAGCACGGCCTGGTGGCACCCACAGAACACAACAGAAATGTTGGAAACTCCAAAACTTTCATGATCCCTGTGGGAATCTGAGGCACCGCTATAACCCAGGGGGTCTATCATCTAGTACTCTGGGGGAGGTAGTACCCTGTGCATGTCCTCTCCCCTGGTCCTTCAACTACAACGGGCTGCAGCCGTGCACCTCAAAGAGCACATATGAATTTCATTGGATTTTGTTCAAATAATCTGAAATGAACTGATTACACTGCATTGTATTTTAATAAAAGCCTGAGATTTCTGAAGGTGCCACCTGCACTTGCACTTTCCATGAAGTGTCATGCTGACCTACAGTAAAAAAAATACTCAGATGATGAAAAAGGCAGCATGTGCATTGGAGCAGATTGAGGCATCACAAAGCAGTTATCGATTTTTTTAAGGTATGACAAGTCACTCTTGCTGAGGATTTGGTAGTAAAAGAACTGAGTGAGTAAACCCGCTAACACTGTCTGATGCCAGTTAATCCATACATACACTGGGAGAACATGCTATTCTGAAAGGTTGCACGGAGGAGGATGAGCTGCCAAGTAAAGCGCACTGTTGGCGCTCTTTTAAAATGGCTGAATCTCCCAACAATGGTTTACTTTTTGTTTTTTTCCATCTTAAAATGACATGGATATGCTATTTTGCAATATGTCTGTAATCTCAAGACATGGTTCAATACTCAGTAACATTTTTGGTTTGGAAAATGGATGTATTCAGTAATCTTTAAGGCTTTTTTTCACAATGGGACCCCAGTACTTATCGGATCCACTGTAAAACATAAGAGAGGGCTAGTGATTTTTTAAAATGTATAAAATATGCTTCATTTTAGAAAGCAACTCCATGTAGAAAATTGAAGTACTCCATGATTGTGAAGAAATAATTTCAACTTAAAAAATACCAAACTTATCATTTAAGGGTTTGAATAGCTGGATAGACCTAAGGCTTCTTGAAATTGGCCTCATTGGCTTCAAATATCGGAGAGTGTTTAACAAGGTGAGCACCTGATAAATGTGCAAGAAAACAAGTTATAGACAGGCCGGCTGGTCTGAGAATCTGCTACACTGTAGTGAGCAACATTCTAAAGTGCTTTACTAACACTGAGCCATGGGACATTTGTCAGCAGACACACATGAACATTTTATGTATAGTGAAGCTGGCTCCAAAGGGAATGCTGTCTTCCAGTGTCTGGGTTCTTTATATAGTGGGATGACAGGATGGAACGAGTCTTATAGGAGTTGTGCAGAAATGATACGAGAAGTCCTCTGGGAGGACAGTGATGCTTCGTTACCCATCTCCTCTGACTCCTTCCTATTCAGAGCACATGAAGCTCTCCCTAGACTTGCATGTCTAACACCCTATATGAGTGAATTTCCAAAGTTAAATCTGAAGCCACTAAGGCCCCCCCGACTCTAAACTTAAGTGAGAAGGTTGGAGGACGGACAAATGGATGGATTTTTCCAGAGTGCAATCTGTATGTAAGTGAACTACCATATCATTTTGTTGAGACAGTGCCCAGTTCCTCTCGGTGGAATATTGTAAGACTTGCATTTTGTTCCTCAACTTTAAATCAGTCGAGGATAAACACACGCACACACACACACCAACCACACACTAGGTCCAATTTAGCATCATCAGTACACCTAATCTGCATGTCTTTGGACAGTGTGAGGAAACCCACGCAGATACAGAGAGAACATGCAAACTCCATGCAGGGAGAACCCAGGACATGAACTCTGGTCTCCTTATTGTGAGGGAGCAGCACTACCAGTGCATCACTGTGCCACCCTAGCGTACTGTAAAAGCACAACTTTCCAACAGCATTACAACTGAAGTAAAGTGCTTTCCCTTTATTCTTTTTTATAAAATAGTTTTTTTTTTTTGTTTTTTTTTAAAAAGCATGAGGAATGCAAGTCTTTGCTCACTGTACCTTTGCATAATGGAGAAGATGCCCTTGTACTGTATGCATGGTGCAGAAATAGAATGCATTTGTTTCTGGTAAAATAAAACACATCTGATAATAGGTAATGTAGTGCATCCTGGTTTAAATTTGTTTTCTTTTCCATGTTAGACCCTTCAAGATTTCATTACAAGGTAAAGCAAACACAATTTCAATTATATAAATCAAACAAACCTCTGTATACATACTGATTCAAAGCCCAAGTGACAACAAATCTATTCTACAGAGACAATTTCCTTAGTTTTATAGTTTTACTTCTGTTTTCTTTATTTTTATTTTAATTATTTTCAATTTATGTTAATGGTTGGAGCAGCTGTAACTGCAGAGTGAATTCTAATGCAGGGACTTGGTCTGTGGCTTCGGCATGTTCTCCCCTTGTGTAGATAGATAGATAGATACGTAGGTTAACCTCCTCTAATTCAAAGATATGCATGTTAGGTTGCCTCTTATCTCTCATCTGCCCCTGTATGGTGTTTGTAAGACTGGGTCCTGTGATGGACTGGCATCCTGTCCGTGTTTTATTTTTGCCTTTTGCCTCATGGTGCTTGTAAAGTCCCCTGTTTATCTTGATACTAAAACTGGACTGACTCGGATTAGAAAAGGTCTTTGTCTTTGTCATTTTATTTATATAGCACTTTATAACAACAATTAGTGCTGCATAATGAAACAAATCATAACATACACAATAAGACCATAACACAATAAGGTACACGTGCCACAATAAAAAGAAATAGCAACAATAAAATACAATATGATATTAATATTTAGATAAATCTCATACTGATGTAAAAACCAGGAAATAAAAATAGGTTTCAAGTTGAAATTTAAAAGTTACCAATGTTGAGGCTGACCTAATATGAATGGTCAAACACTGAAAAAGCATGGTCTCCCCAAAGCTTCAGTCTAGACCTTGATACAACCAGAAGGATTGTTCTGAGGATCAGAAGTAATCTAGACAGCCTGTGAAAGTGTAAAAGTTCTGTGAGGTATGGTGGTGCTAGCACAGTTGAGGATTTGAAAACAAATAAAAAGAACCTTATACTAATTTTAATTCGAAACTTACCTGGAAGCTAGTGGAGAGAGGCCAAAATTGGTGATATCCTGTATGGTCATACTTGCATTTGCCTGTTAATAGATGGGCTGCAGTATTTTGGACCATCTGCAAGAAGGAGAGAGAAAGCAGGAGAGAGCTGCCTGACTAACTGACTAACAAATTGCAAGATGATATTAAGGTTGATGAAAGGAACTGCAGGTCCAGAAGGTGAAATGTTGTGGTGCTAACCCGGTCATCCCCAATTCATTGTAACAAATAAGCAAACAAAAGGGGTGCTTGATGGCACCAAACAAATGAAAAATTAGGGTCCTTGTTGAAGGAGCTTTTCATGGCTGATAAATTCTCTTAAAGGCACGGTGGGAAGAAGCTCTGTCCTGCATTGTATTTTCTTAACAAGTGATCGCTCCCTCCGGGAACCATGGGACCAGAAGAGGTGGGGTCAATTGCCCTGACTGGGCATCTTCTTGGCACTGTGGAGGAAACAAAAGAAGATAAGGTTAGCACCAGTGCCCCCTCTCAACCAGGGCTGGAAGTACATATCTCAGAAGAGTCCCATGTCCTTCCATCACACTGGCCTCCCAGCCAGGTATTGTTCTTTGGTCCAACCCTGTCAGCACACCAGTGTACCCACTTCTGCTCTGGCATGTCCTGTCTGTCTCCTGGCCAAAGCAGGATGATCCTCGCCTTCCTTCTTCTGCTTCCAAAGGGTTGGCCTTCTGTCCAGGTAATGAACCTTTTCCCATGCCAGGAAAATACCTGCCCATGTGTGTCATCCATCACAATATATACTGCATGTTGCATACTCTATACTTTTATATTACCATTCTTTCTTTATTTAATTATTTATTTTTGTTTTGTGTTATAATTCAAGTATGAATTTCATTGTACTACATACGTGACAATGACAATCAGCTTGACTTGAATTTATATTCAATGGGCATTCACCTAATTTAAGAACTTCCAAGACATTATTGAACACTTGAGCTTGTACCGAAAAGTCATTTGAAGGCCCTTGAGACGTCTGTCAAAGCTAATGAGCTTGGAACTGCGCCTCTGTTTAAATAAGTCATTTACTTTATCCTAATCCGTGGAATGGTTTTGGTGTAAGTTCTTTCCGCGGTTGGCAGGGCACCATTCGGAGGTGAAAGCATATAAAAAACAGCTAGGAGAAAATAAAACAATAAACCAAAGTGAAAAAGTTACTAAATCAAGGAACAAACATAAGGAACAAAATAACAATGGAAGCTGAAACTGTAAAAAGAAATAGTAAAACTCAAATTTACACTTGTTAATAACATTAGGATACTAACAAGACTATAGCAATGGAAAAGCACAACACAGGAACCAGACAGTGGGTCAAATTAGAACATCTACAAAAAGGGGGGCAAAGCAAAACAGCATGCTGTGAGGCTGTCATGAAAACCAGAACCAATGCCAATAGTGTGTAAACATGTGTCACTAGGTGACTAAATTTCAATTAATTCTCATTACACCCACTTAGAACAGGCTTAGACTAAGAAGTCTGAACACCTTTACCTAACTTCATTTAATTGTTCTAATTAAAATATTATCATAATGTATGGAGATTTGAGCATGCCAAAGGGGGCACATGGGCAGACTCTGACTTGTTTCATTCTCTCGCTGACTTCATCGGTTCTTTCCAAAACAGATAATGCGACTTCATTACACATACTGAATATATGTGGTACAGTCTGTGACCTCCTCCCTTGGCATTCATTTTCTATCACAGCATGCTGTAGCAAATTATGGCAATATAATATTAAAGCTCCCAGCAAGCGCTCACAGGTAGGCAAGTGTGCAATAAAAGAAGCAGTCATAATAGAGAGCTGTATGCTTATAATGAATTGTAATCATAATGCTGATGTCCCAAAAGGTTTGATTTAAGAGAGAACAAAGTTTAAAGTTTTAGCAGGAATCAAGCTGTGGAAGCAGGTGCTGAGATTTAAGATGCCAAGTCTCAGCTTATGAAACACTTTCGGAGGCACAACTGGGAGTGTTTTGTTTTTTTTTGTTTTTTTTTTACTTATCTCAAACTTTGCTGGAATATTAGCTCAAATTAAAACTACTACTATATAACCAAATATCCAATTCAACCAGCCTGTGCCCAAGAGAATCCACAAGGGGTAAACACAATTTACATACCATATGAAGCCATTCTGCAGAAATTCTGAAATAATGGAACATTGAAGCTACTTTGGTGTTTTCTCTTGTCTCACATATGAAGTAATATTTCTCCAGACTGTGGCTTGATAGGAAGGAACAGCTTAGGGACAGCTTACCTATTAGCTAAACAAATGAGCTTGATTGACTCAAGGGTCTCCTCTTGTTGGTCAAATCTCTTATCCTTTTACATTCTAATGTAAGTGCAATGGGGGTGACTTCCACCCTTGGACTTTAAACTTATTTTTACTGTCAAAAACATCAACATTTTGTTGAGAATAACTATTAAAACCTCATGTTAGGTTGGTTACATCAGTGATACTACAGTGATAAATAGGGTGAACCATAATGGGGCATTCAAGGCTGAGAGGAAGGATGGAACCTCTTTCTGTACCTGTTCATATTTTCCTCCATTCGTTACCCTACCTCTTATTTCCAGTACAGGGCTGAAGGGAGCAGCAGCCAATCCTGGCAACACCTAGCACAAGACTGAGAACAACATTGGGTGGGTAGCCAGAGGGTGTATCCACTCATACAGGGCCAAATTAGAGTGGCCAATTGATCAAACCTACGAGTATTTTGAATGTTAGTGGAACACTGGAACAACCAGAAAAAAATCCATGCAAAGATGGGGAGAATGTACAGATTCCACATAGATAGTGTCTGGGTTAGGGTTTAAATGAAATCCCTCATACACTGCTACTTCAGTGCTTTTGGGTTCACATCATCGAACTTTTTAAACCCCTTGATTTACATCAGGTCATTAAAGTTGGTAGTGTTCCAGTATTTCCCTACCCACATTGTACTAATAATTCTGCAGGCATCTTAAAAAAGCTGCCATTCTTCCTTGGCATTTTCTAATGCTGGCTTGCAAGCAGTGATAATCTTCACAGCCATCAAAAGGGAACAATTTCTGGATATATAAAAATATTTTCCTTTTTTATATTTTATATTTAATCTGCCTTCAATCCAATATGTAGCAATATGCTACAGTGACGAAGAGACACGACACAAAGAGTTCAGTTTTCCAAGTTTGTTTACTTCCATATAAATGTGAGGTTATAACTGTTGTGGTGATCTATAGTACATCCACACAAGTGGTGTCTCCATAAAACGAGGTTCTGATACGCCAAATCTCTGCCACTTGACATACAGTACCTAAATAACCCAATTAATTTCTTTGTTAAAGTCCTCCTCAATGATGTTTCTCTGAATTACAGAAGGCCACAAATAGCAATTTGTGCCTGCTGCCTCATCCCTTCATCATGCAAAGAATGCTGCTAAATGAATCGCCCTCTTGGCAATAGCAGCAATAAATTACATGAAATATTTCACTGAGATACCAAGAAAAGGAAGATGTGTCCAGAGGCGTATGCAGTAGTGAAGAGTGTGAAATTCATTCACTGCTGCTGCCTTTGCTCCTGGACACCAAGTTTTTACAGTGCCATGTTAATGACATCTTGAACAGCCAAGAACACAGGGCCACCACGGAAGCGCTTTAACATATCTCTGTTGTATCCCACCCTTTTATTATACTTTGCTGCTCCTTAAACATACACAAAGTTAATTCAATGAAATCCGATTGTTGTTGATATCTCTAATTTGGTGTTATTTTTTTCCAATTTGACCACATTTCCTAACTTGCCAAAAGAGCAGACAGTTCAGAATATAAAGAGCCATAGTTCTCTGTAAGACATCCATTCAAAGTGATGAACACTTTGATCATAACATACGTTTTCAAAGTTTTCAGAGATTGGATCTGTGATTGCCTTCCATTTGAATCTGTTCATTGTCAGACAGATTTTCAGACTCAGTTTGCAGCTTTTAGCTCACTGAGAGAGAACAAAGATAAACAATAAAATATAAAATGCAAATCCATATAATATAACCATTTTTCAGACCCACTCACCTGGTCACCAGAAGTCAGTAGCTATCCAGGATGTAAGAAGCACCAGCCTATAACAGGGCACATCTATACACACTGGACCAATATAGGATTGCCAAAACACCTCACATGCACATCTTTAGGCTGTGAGAGGAAAAACCAAGTGGCAGGAGAAAGGACTTCTGACAAGACTTCTTCAGGCTGCAGGATTCCAGATTTCTTTTAGTTTAGCGCTGACAGGTAAACTTCTTTTGAAGGGGCACCAGTTTAAGTATCCCTCACTGCTGCACTCACTTTTCATGGTGGTCTCTATGTTTCTGGCCCTAAGCCGTGTCCATTTCAGGGGCCAAGCAACACATCTTGAAACTCCTGTCTGCCACAAGATTTCTGCTTAGGAGAGACCCTGCTGATGCAGGATGACCACCTTGTATCCTGCTGCTAAGCCCACTCTTGCTATGGTGTAAGAATTGAGCCACTTTTTCACTTTTGAGTTTGGTTGTCCTCGACCCAGTTCGATTCCTTCAATGCCAGTTGCTGTTACTGTTGGTTTAATGAACTCATTAAGTTATTGATCATTAGCACCAGTTTCTCATCTTTATTTAATCAGACCTTACAAAATTATCAGGTCTACTTAAAAAAGTGGTTTAGTACTAAATATGTTACTTTTTCTAAAAAAAAGTCTGTAACGTTTGATTTTATGGAAAATGAATGTTTGAAAATCTGAAAAGTGCACTTTTCTACTGAAACACTATTATAGAATACTAGAAGTAAACCTCTAAGACAAAATTTATATAAGAAATCTAATGTGTCTAAGACTTTTGGATAGTACTGCATACCCGGAGCATCCAGTCCTCTTGAACTTTAAATCATATGTAGATTAATAATGAACAAGTGTACATTTAAGAACAGTAGAATGTCTAGGAGAGGCTGGGTGGTCTTTTAGCCTGGGAACCTCTAGAAGTTTATTTTCTTTCAGCAAATGCAGTTTTTATTTTCAGAATCGTCTCTCCCTGTGACATCACTTTCTTCCAAGATGGCTGACCTTGACCTACGTGTTGTGGAAGAATTTGAATCTCTAGATATGCAGATCCAACAGTTTATTGCCAGTCAGAAGCATCTCAGGGATCAGTAACCTTACTTGTTTGAGACTTCATCGGTGTCTAGAATCGATTTGAATATTTCTACTGCACGCTGTGCCACTCATACCCCGGGCTGAGTCAGCTTTACTCTGGCTCTTGCTCTAGACAATGATGAAACCAGAAACCCAAGCCCACGTGGCTTCCAGTTTCTCAAGTTATCATCACCACTCATAACCACTTCAACCCTCTCTGTTCCCCAACTATGCCTCTAGACAGTGGTGATGTGGCTATTATGGAAGACTCGATTATACAGTACCTGAACCTCTGGTTAACTAATCATAAAACTTATGTGGGTTTTTATTCTCCCCCTGTGCTCAAGTTAAAGATGTGGTAATAAAAGCCCCGACAGACCTTGAGAAACACAAAGGCAGCTCTTTGGACAATTGTAATGCACACTGGCATCAACAAAAATCACCACAGCTGCGAGAATCGTTGTGTCGGGTCCAATTTCCATGCCGCGTAGATCAAATGAAACCCACAGTTGACCTCTTACCCTAAACACCTGAATGAGAACCTACTACAAGAGGCAAACCATCAGCTTTGTTGACAACTGAGATCTTTTCTGGAAGAGACCACTTTTCTACTGATGTGATGGCCTGTATCCTAATAGATTCAATGCCTGGGTCCTCTCCAAAAGTATCTCAAAAGTTATTTGTCTTTCTTGACTATGCAGCTTTGTTCCTAATTGTGATAATTATGTTGTGGGTTCAGCTATACTATAGATGTGCACAGTGTTAGCACTATTATAACAGACCATAGTTTGACTAAGAACTCAGGACAAAGCGGTATAAATGCAAATAACTTATTTACCATTTCAAGCTGCCCTAACACTCCAAAAGAGCTGTGCTCTTCTGAGACCTTAAATGTGACTTTACTAAAAATTTGAGTGTTAGCTAATACAATTTTTTACATTAACAACTTTATCGGCGATAGGAAAATAGACTTTCTTACTTTGAATTAAGCATGACTCAATAGTGATGGTGTGGCAAAGTTTAATTGAAGCAGCACTTTCAGATTTTGTTTTGTTTTGTTCATTCAGTTCACCAAGGTGAAAAAGATGGTGGTGTAGCAAGCATTTTCATGTGCTATTTAAATTGTAAAAATTCTAGTGCTTTGATATTTTTGCATCTTTATAGTATTTTGTTGCAGCTATTCAAGGAGTAATGGATTCTCTCATGTTGTCCATCTATAGACCTCCAAAATATAATGCATTTTTTATTGAGGAGTTCTCAAAACTCCTCAAAACTCAGACCTGAGAAAAATGAAGTATGACAGATTCCTAAATGTAGGCGATTTCAGTTTTCATACGGACAATCAGTGTGATCCTACAACATCAACAACAACATTTATTTATACAGTATAGCATATTTCCATACAAAGAATGTACAGTAGCTCAAAGTGCTTTATAAGATGTCAATAAGAAATTTACAAGAAAAGAAAAATAAATAAGATTAAGCAATAACATTAATGAATAAGTAACAAAGAAAAAACAATAAAAAAACATAAATATCAGGTAGAAGAGTAGCATCCTTTTATACAATATTATAATGTAAGTCTCTAAAGAAGAGTCCGGTGATACTGTCCAGTTAAGCTGGAAAAAAACAATATCTGCAGGGGTTTCAAGGCCAAAAGACCGCCCAGCCACTCCGGGCATTCTACCTAACATAAATGTTCTTAAGTCAACCCTCTCTGTTTCCAAGCTTCATATGAGAGGATTTGATGAAGTTGGTCTCATGGACAACTGAGGCACCCACCTTCATTCAGACATCACAGGTGGCTGTGTGGGGCCTTAATCAGGTGGCATTGGCACGAATCACCGCCACAGAAGAACCAGAAAAGAGAGCAGAGAAAAGTAGAGATTAGTAAAAATTGCAAATCCCTGAAGAATATGATAATTCTCTGCCTATAGAGTCTCTTAGGAATATAACTGAAAAGTAGCTATGAATAAAAAACAAATTAAGATAATTTGTTTTCAGCAGTTTTTTCAAATGTTCCACTGTATTAGCCTGGTAAATTTCTATTAGTAAGGTATTCCAGATTTTAGGTGCATACAGTAACAGCAAAATTCCATCTCGCCACTTTGTTTAAACTTGGCTACTGGAATTATTAGCAGATCACCTTTTGAAGATCTAAGGTTACGACTTGCAGCGTAGCGGGACAGGCATTCCAAAATAAAAGACAGAGGAAGATTATTTAAGGCTTTATACACCATTGGTAGTGTTTTAAAGTCAATTCTGAATGACAAAGGTGACCAAAGTAACAGCACTAAAACTGGTGAGATGTGCTCAGATTTTCTTTTTCTTGTTAAGATTCTCGCTGCTGCATTCTGCACTAATTGAAACTGATTCATGTCTTTCTTAGGCAGTCCTGTTAGGAGTGTGTTACAGTAATCTATTTGACTAAAAACAAAAAGCGTGAATTAATGTTTCAGTCTCTTGTATTTTTATAAGAACTCTAATCTTTGCTATATTCCTAAAGTGAAAAATGAAGTCCTACTAATCTGGTTAATATGTGATTTCAAGTTTAGGTCAGAGTCAATGATTACCCCAAAATTTTTTTAACTCTGAACCTAAGGGATTAAGGTCATTTCTAATATTCTCACTATTTCCATATTTGCCAATCACTAAAATTTCTGTCTTTTCCATATTTAGCTTGAGAAAGTTACTACTCATCCATTCAGAAATACTGTGAAGACAGTGGATCAGAGAGCCAAGAGCATCAGGGTCATCTCATGCTATCGATAAAGAAGCTGTGTATCATCTATATAGTTGTGGTAGTTCACTTTGTGTTTTGTGATACTCTGACCTAACAGAAGTATGTAAATTGAATAAAACAGAGGGCCCAAAATAGATCCTTTTGGCACACTTTATACAATATTATGGACTTTCTCCAGTTACATGAGAAAAAAACAGAAATCTTAGTGAGTGAAAAAATGGAAATAATGAGGATTTTAGAAATAAAATTGATCCGTTAGCATTAAAAGTCATCATGGAGTCTAAACTAAACCTTAAATTGCACATTAAACATTTTACTAGGTCTGCATTTTTTCACTTAAGGAACATTACAAACGTTAGCTTTGTTATAGCAATGAAAGATGCTGAGAAATTAATTTGTTTTTAGTTGACTAGATTAATGTAATGCACTCTTAACAGAACTACTTAAGTAAGACATCAGTTGGTTGCAATTACTTCAAAATACACCAGCATTAATCTTAACCAGAAAAAGAAAAATTGCGTACATCTTATCAGTTTAAGCATTATTACATTGGTTACCCATGTCCTTTAGAATTGATATTAAAATACTACTAATGGTATATAAAGCTTGAAATAATCCTGCTCCTTCCTATATTGTGGAGTGCCTCTCCCCCTACATTCCAAGTTGTAACCTAAGATCTTCTAATGCTGGTCTGTTTATTATTCCAAGAGCCAAGCATAAAAGAAGCAGTGAAGCGGCCTTTTGCTGTTATGCACCAAAAACCTGGAACACTTTACTTATAGCGATACATCAAACTACTCCTTTGGAACATTTAAAAAATCTCCTAAACTGCCACTTTTATAATTTGGCTTTTTCATAGCTACATTTAAGATGTTCTCTGAACAGAATATACATGTATAGAATTATCATATTCTTCAGGGATTTGCAATCATTACATTTCTTCTCCAGTTTTGCACCACCCCCACCTCATCAAGGCATTGTGCTGCCACCTGTGAAGCTCGAATGACCGTTGGTGCCCCAGCTGTCCATGAGACCTACCACATAGAATCCTCTGGGACCAAGCCTGGAAACAGTGAGGAAAGACTTAAGAACATTTACAGTATGTTATGTAGAATGCCCAGGGAGGCTGGGTGGTCTCTTGGCCTTGGAACTGCCTCAGATTTTGTTTGTTTTTTTTCTCCAGCTTAAGTGGGGTTTTTTTTGTCCTTTCAGTAATTTGACCATATCATTGGACTTATCTTTAATAATAATAATAATTCTTTGCATTTATATAGCGCTTTTCTCACTACTCAAAGTGCTCAGCAATTTCAGGTTAAGGGCCTTGCTCAAGGGCCCAACAGAGCAGAGTCCCTATCGCCATTTACGGGATTCAAACCAGCAATCTTCTGACAGCCAGTGCAGATCCCTAGCCTCAGAGCCACCACTCCACTTATATAGAGACTTATAATAAAATATTACATATAAGGACTCTTCTTTTCTACTAATTATATATCTACAGTATGTTATGTAAGTTATTCATTATTATTCCTACCTAATTTAATTTGGCTTTCTTGTAACTATTTCTTTGACATCTTGTGAAGCACTTTGTGGTTACATACTGTGTGTGAAAATGTGCTACAGGTCAGATTCTGATAGAATGATCTCTGTTTTAACAAAACCCTTGTTTAATGATTTTTTTTTTAGTCCTGGCTAATTTTCTATTGAACTAATGTTAAAAGTGATATCCAAGAACCAGAAAATTCAATAAATTTAATTAGCTGCACCAAATTTACATCATTGAACCACTGTAGGTTCTGCCCTCAGCTTCGGAATATGAGGGCTTAGGGTGGTCCTTCTGCAGTGACACCAGGGTGGCCTGGCCTGTGATGATTTATGATTATGTTAATTTAGTATTCTTTTCCTGGAGTCTTTAGAAACATTATTTATATACTTTTACTTTTTTTTTTTACCCTGTGTCACACACGCGCGAATAGAAGGCAAAGAGCCTAAAGGTGAGTGAACTATTGCGAGATATGGAGTGGTCACGTGGTACTTCTTCTACTTCTTCCACAGAAAGTTAGAAGGAATTTAATTACCTCCACTTCCGGGTATTCAAAATGGCCGAGGCAACGTCACTTCCGGCCATCTCCAATGACATCACTTCCAGCTCATCATAATGATGTCATTTCCGGTTCCTGTCTGATGTCACTTCACGCCAACCATTTCCTGCTTCCATTAACATTACTGTATAAAACCGCCATTTTCATCTCAGTAAATTGTCAATTGTACTTTTGCATTCAAAGACTTTTGATCACTTTTTTTCATATATTGTCTTAGGGCAATATACGGGGATGGTCCCCAAACCTTTATATTTCTCAGGATTTATTTTTTCAAGAAGAAACTTTACACCTGTTACTTTTTTTTACCCTGTAGAATTAATTTCTAAGGTTGTGTTCTTTTTAGATCTCTTAGATTAAGAGTTTATTTTTTGTTTTCTTGACACTGTTTTGTTTTGCTTGGGCTGTGCTATTTTGTGAGTTTGAAGCTTCCCCTTGCAATGGTATCGAAGTGCTATTTAAACCTCCACACGTGAATGCACTTTATCTGAGATAAACAAAATTCTTTTTGTGCTATTACTTTTGTTTCTGTACTTACTGGCTTTTTGATCTTCTGCTTCATTTTTTTTCTGAACTTTGATTTTTGGTTAGTGATTAGGATTTGCGAAACGTTGTGTTCACTTTTAGTATTCAAATCATTATTTTTGACCACAACTCTGTCTCCTAGTACTTTCAATAAAATCTCTGTCTCACTAAAGGAGGACACTGAATCTTGGGAGAACAAATCATAACACACAAAGAGTAATTAATAAACAACTTTAAATGGGCAATACATCATTAATGAATAATAAAAAAAAGCCAGCACAAACATCTCTCTATTATAATAAAAAAAAATCTTGGGACGAGACGTGACTTTTTGAGAGACTTTTTGGAATGAAGTTCCGCGAAATGGAGACTTTTAACAAGAGATTCTTTCAAGTCACGCCATACTTACAACCTTTGGAAGCAAGACCACAGTCATCTAACCTCTCAGTTGTGTGAATGCTTTTGGCAGACATACTTCCTGTGCTCTCAGCTCTTATACATTTTATCAGGGCAATAATTTTTTACGTTCTAGACACGTCAACGACAAAGCGAAGAAGAAAGAGCAGAGACAAACATTTGAAAAAGTTGGGTAATTTATTAGAGATAAACAAACTAAATTCACTCACGGGCAGTTATATGTTGCGTTGTCACAATGTAAGTCCAAACACAGAATCAAAATTCAATGCGATCTTGAAGAAAAGTAAAAATCCGAAATATTGTTTTTGCTGACGTTTTAAAATAAAAGTGAAAATAACGCATATGTAATAATTCCCATGAAAATAACAATCCCTTTAAATTGTATATCTGGTTAACCAAAGCGAGCAAAGCGAGCAAAGCGAGCAGAGGGCAGAGCCCCCTAGTAAAACATAATGATTCAAAGTTAAAAAAAGAAAAGAATAATACAGATGAATACAAGTGAGGGAATAAAGCCTAGCTGTAATATAAAGTTCTACTCCTCATAGTCTTTTTTGATGGTTCTTTTGTTTACATTCCATAAAAGGCTTATAGCATTGAAAGAAGATATTCCAGCCCAGAATCCCCCCTACTCTTCTTCCATCTCTTTTTGTCTTATTATTTCTAGAATCTAGTTCTGAATTTCCTGTTATGCTTTTTTATTTTGACTTTTGTCTCTTTTTGAGTTTTTAAACCTTGAAACCTTTACTTTTTCAAATTTTTTCTTTCATCAAATTAAATAATGTCATATTTTGTTTTCCTGGCCATCTATAGACTACAGTAATAATGACAGCTTTATCTTTTCAGACTGATTTATAAGTCTGCCCATTCAAGGGATAGATCATTTTACTAAGTCCAGTAGTATTAATTATTTTTTGTGATTTACCCTGAACTGTTTTAAATAAAGTATATATCTATCTGGGGATTTATAACACAAGGACTGTCAAAATAGCATTTCTTCATACATTTTGAGAAAGTAAAAATGAATAGCATTATGCCATGACACTACCTTGTTTTGTATATGGCACCACCATTTCATGAGTCCTGTTGCTGAGAGGCGGCTCCTGAGTGCCAGCAGGGAGGTCACAGAGGTTATGACATGTGAAGTCATTAATGGGAGGGGTTTAAGGGTCAGTGCATGTTCTCATCTAAGTGTGCGTATATTCCCTGTGCTAGTGCTCGACTCCAATTGCTGGCTTTAGAACTCTTCTCTTGTTTTTGGCACCTCAATTTTTTGTTAGTTATTACATTTTGATGACTGATCAGCTTGACTTTTCTTTCTTATTTTAGCTTCTTCTCTGACTACAATTCTTGTGCTGCTCCTTATCAGTAAAAACCTTTACCATCTCACTCTGAATCGGTACGGATACAAGGTTTATTATTATCTTTAATGCAAGACTAATAAACATATCAGATATTCTCAGATGTAATAAAAAGTACCTATGAGTGGCTTTCTCTATCCAGATAGTTGAGGAAGGTGACTAAGACGTAGGGCTGCATGTCCTGAATATAAAGTAGGTGGTAATGCCTCATTGCATAGGCTTACCTCTAGAAATAAAGCAATACGAGAAATATTTCCATTCAAAAAGAGTTTGGAGAAGAAAAAGATGAATAGTGGGTAATTTATAAAATCCAAGTATGATTAAATGAATGAAATTAATGAAATAACAGGGAAAATAAAATGTGAGACATTTGGTTGTAGCTTGCAAAAATAAAAGATAAATTGCTCAAAGGGTTTTTTTCTATAGTTCACAGAAGTAAAGCGGAAAGCTAATTGGGGATTTGGACAGTGTGTTACAAAAAATATATTCATAGAGACAGGCTGAGCACTGCCCTGTGATATGCAGTGGAATCATGAAACTTGGGCCTTTTTAAGAAGAAATTGGACTTGTGAGTGATATCCAGCCAATAGAGGAGGACAGGGGATTCATCAATCTCACAAGGGTTCTTCAATCAACGGCTACAAGCCCTTTTTTTCTTTTCCCTTTTTCGCTTATCAGTTCCTGCAGACACTCAATTGATGGAATAAGACTCATCAGTACAAAATTAAAGACGCCTGCTTGAGCTGAAAGGGAATGCCGGGGCTGCTGAGTCAAAGACAGAACTGAGCCAAGCAGACATTTACAGGCCCCATCCCAGAGTGCCAGTCAGCTCTATGCAGACTGGCTGAGCACTCTCTTTATTTGTGACTCAGTTTATATTCACTGCGTGTGACCATAAGCAAGCTATTTATCATATAGGAAATTCAGAAAAAGTGAACCATATTGCACTTAGAAGGCATACTTAAGAAGTGCTATCTAAAATTTGCATTTTCATTGTTCATTTAGCAGGGTTTGAGTCATTGTTTTCTTCCATGAAATATTCATATATCTGCATCAATAATGAAATTAAAATAAATATTTGGGCATTTTTTTTTAATTGAGTGTCTTTTTCCAGATTAGTCACAATACATGAAGATTCAGCTATATTCAATCAGTCCACACATTTATGGTTCACGATGAACATTCTTCACTTATTGCCTTGGGTTTCTTGTTTTTTGCATATATTTTGAGTGGATCTCTTTTTCAAATAATATTGTAGTGACCAAAAATATTCAGGGTGTTTGTTGTACTGCTCTAATGTTCAGGATGACCTTTAGTCGTCGTGCAGTTATCTTGGTTGTCATGTGCAATAGGAGTGTGGGTTAGTTGATTGCTCACAGGCTAAATGTATGGACACACACTGATCCAGAGCAATGACCTGTAAAGCATCATCTATTTCACTGATTTAAATGTGTATATACTGCTGAATACTTCTGGATACTGTGCAGTTAATTATTAAAGGCTTCCTGATGGATTTCTTTGTCACGTGCCAGTTTTTACCCATGCCACACAGAAAAACACGACAATTTAACAATGAGTCAGCGATTAGCTAGTATTCTCATTTTTTTAGTTGCAGTTCATTGCTACCAAAGGGATCAGTTGAAAACACCCAGCTATACAAAATAACAGTGGGCTGAAGACATGATTAAAGGAAAATGAAAAACCAAATTCTACCACAAAAAATTAAAAGGCACATGAAATTATAAACAAATAAAAATATGCCAGAAAACTGTTGGCAACATTGACCTTAGGTGGCCATTCCGTCTGATGGGAAATGCAAAATTTATTTGCGCTAAAAAATGCCACTTGTTCAAGCATGGTTCAGGATAACAATTAAAATAAAGTTTTTGTTCATGTTTCTCAGCCCTATTCACATATTAAAATTTGTATTAAATACAAAATTAAGAATTTAACTGAAATGAATTAAATAATATTTTTAGCAATAAAAATCCCATACCTGTATTTTCATGAAGCAAGTGATCACTGGTCTTTCATGTGGTAGATTCTCAAAAGCAATCACGATAAATAAATTCATGCACACCTCTCTTATTGTATACTTTTGTCACTTCCTCATAAAAATCCAGCCTTCCCCATCTGAAGCCATGCTGACTGTTTGTTAATACTCCTGTTCTTGCCGTGTTTTCCTCAATCTTTTCCTTAATATTTTCTTTCATTACTTCACATGTGATGCATGCATAGCTTACTGGCCCAGAGTTACATGGATCAGCCTGATCACCCTTTCTCTATAACTGAATAATATTTCCATCCTCCAGTCCTTTTAAATTTCTCCAGTGTGCAATGATTTTTAAAAGTATATGTCAAGGATTTATGTACATATTCACTAACCTTCTCAAACACTCTAGGATAAATGTTATGATACATGTTTGTTTTCCTCTCCTCCATTTTCAATCTGCCATAAATCCACAATTAACTAATAAGCAAATATTGTTGGTTTCCATTTCTGTTAATTAGTTTCAAATTGCTTTGTTTCCCTGTCTATTTAAGCAAATCTTTCTTTAACTGTGCTAATTCTGTATTTAGTATTTTATAAAGTTTGTATTTGGGTTGTATTTGTCAACTTGTCTCAGTGTTCTACGCCTGCACTCTGTGAAGAGCACCATACAACAATAAACTGAATTGAATGGAATTGCTTTCTTGTTCTGGTGATTTGTTAAATTTCAGCCTATTTAATCTGAGCTGCACTTCACCCTCTACAATTTCCAAATAGCTAAGTATCTCCTTAGTAGTTCCTGTTAATTTTGGGAATTTATTGACTTTTTCACAAATGTAAACCACCGAAAAATGCAAATTCACAGTATCTGCTACTTCATTCTCTGCATATTTTAGCTTGTCTGAACTATTCCTAGCTCCTTCACCAGTATTTTACAAAGTCTTTAGGTCGTCTTCACCTGCAATATTTCTCTTTTAGCTTTCCTATAATACTTTTTTAACCATTGCATTGGGGAACAGTAGTATGCGCTGATGAATCATAGCTCCAGTTTTTAGGTTATTCTCAAAGTGAACTTTGCATGTTATACTTTTCTGTATAGGTTTCCTACCGATGGTGTGCTAATTGGCTGCTCTAATCTTCTCCCATGTACCCATGAATGTGCTGTGCAATGGACTGCCAGCCTATCCAGAGTTGGTTGGACCCTTATACCAAACCCAGCACATTAAAAGATGGATGAATACTTTTTTATTTAACATTGTGAGTATACCGTTCTTTTGTATGTGTGTTTTTCAATGTGTAGATAATATTTGGGTGGAATAATCTTTACCAGTAGTGCCTAACTGCTTTCTGAGACTGCAGTTGAATCCCTTTGAATCGTCTCAATGAGTGGGTTTTCTCCCAGTACTGTCGATTCCTACCATGTGCCAGCTGGGTGCAATATGGGTCTGTTTAAAAAAGTCTGTTCTGGATTCTCTAAAAAATGCTGTGATTGTTATTCTTGTTATTTCCTACTTTTATTGTTAACAGCCGAAACAGAATGAATTTCACTTCATTTATTCTTATCAGAGTTGCAGCAGCAGCAGCAGCAGCACACTGAGCTGGGAGGGCAAAGCCACACTATCCTCAGAATTTCAGGACATCCTAGGTTATTTCCAGATGCTACCAACACAGATATAATCCCTCCAGTGTGCCCTGGGTCTGCCCCAGGTTCTCCTCTCAGTAGCCTGTGTCTTAACTGCCTCTTGTGAGAGGTTGCAAGAAGCATTCTGTATAAATAAAATGTATTATTATTATTATTATTATTATTAGTAGTAGTAGTAGTATTGTAACAATATGCCAAAACCTTCTCAACAAGTTATTCTCAGTCCAGAGCAGTAGAGCAGTTCTACTCCAAGACCTTCTCTAATTGGAACTTATGACCAGAGATGACGATAGTAATATTATAGACTAACTGGTAAACTGAAAGCTTCAACTGATAACTGTTTTAAATGATGACAGCTTCCACATCACCACCACAGTCCGGTACATCATCCACAAAACTGCTACTGCTGCACCAATACGATGGTCAATCTCAACATCTCACGCGTTCTCTCACTTATGAACAAAACTCTGAGGTACTCAAACTCCTCCACTAGGGGTGGTTGCTTAGTCTTTATGTTAAGAGAACAAGCCACTTTTTCAGGAGAGGGCCATGACCTTAGATTTCAAAGTGCTGATTCATGCACCACTGCATGCCTGCCAAAGATCACAGTCCTGTAACACCAAGAGGACAACATCATGTGCAAACAGCAGATATGCAATCCATAGCTTCTCATACAGGGTGCCTCCTAGTTTTTGATATCTTGTCCACAAACATAATGAGAAGAGAACAGATATGGCCATGGCAGAGGCCTACACACACATTGAACAAACTGACCTTAACAGTATGTATGAGAACATGAATCTGGTTTCACAAATACAGGAACTGAATAGTATGCAACATAAGTCCTGGAATATTCTGAAGTGCTGAACACAAGGCACAATAGGGTACACAACTATAATATTTCTACAAATCCACAAAGCACATGTGGGTAGAATTGTCAAATTACTATGACCCCTCCAAATGTCTGTCTGTGCAAGAACAGATATTTGTGCCACTGTTTCATGGCCAAAAGAGCTGGTAGTCACACTGTGCCAAAACTGTAAATTAGGGTGGGTGAGACATTATTTCAAGTCCACCTATTTCACAGAGAAGCCTTTGCAATGTGCACACTGTGTACAGAGCATTGTCACAAAGCAAAATGAGTGCTCTTCCCAGATTGCTGCAAATGCCAAGCCAAACTGTGTAGTACTGACCAATTATGTGGGTCTTTTGAGCCATGTAATCAATATGGTCTACATCTTCAGCATAAAAAAGTGAACATACTGTATGGTCTTGCTGACACCAGTGTAGACCTTGAATTTCTTTGATGTTGAACAATCACCATGTTTGATAGAATGTTGTAGTTCATCTTTTGATTGTGGCAGATGTCCTGGTACAAATTGACTAGGTGAGATTGAATTCCTGAACATCTATTGTGCTCCAGCATTACAATTTACTACAGTTACAGCATAATACTTTAGTTTTAGTTTTTCTCAACCCTGTTGACTTACCTCTGAAGCAAGTATATAAACGATAAAAGGCAGAAACTTAAAAAGTAGCTTTAGTATAAAGGAGCCAATCTTTAGTCCTTTGGAGTTTTTGATTAAAATGCAGAAAGTTAAAAAGTGTGAGACAATTTTAAAGTAAAGCACAAGAAGTTTAGTGAGAGGAGTACAGTGAGTCCAATAGCATGTGTCTCAGTCTGGGAATTTGCTCTGTGGATGTATGGTCAAGCTCTGCTTGGCAGGCATGCAGTGGAGATCTTCATGTTACAAAGAAGTTCTCTCATCTTGTTGAGCAATAGGAGGACCACTACTCTCCAGATGTGAGAGCTTCTAAAGTGCAGTGATGCACTTCCATGTGCATATTATCAGGCTTGCTCCATCTCCATCTGGACTACTACAGCTTGATGAAATTAACATGGATATAATGGTGAGCAGAAAAACAATAGTAATACATAATACAAGGCAGAGAAATGCCTCAGAGCACCTTAGTGAACAGATTGTCCCCTGCATGAGCAGGGACCTTTTATGTTTTCCTAATAGGTGTCACTCAGACGGGAAGCCCAGAAATACAGTAGCCCATTCACATTAATGATGTGGTTGCTATGAAATAAGAAAGGAATTCTGTTCCTTGATGCTACAGGATAGATGTTTCTTGGCTTATGGTAGACACCCTCCCATAGTCTAAAGAAAAAGTGAGGCCAGCAGCAACATTTATTAGACCATGCTTCCTTTGGTTGAGACAAACAGTTGAGACATTTGGTGATTCTAGGCACACGGAAGGTCCAGGGGCCACACAGTATGAAGGAGGAAGATCGAACCTAGAATCCCTATTCCAGATATGGAGTCGCTCCTGAAACTCAAAGTAATTTCAGTACTCTGGCAGAAGTAACTCCACAGAAGAAATCACCTCACAGACAGATGCATATTGAACGTGGAATTGGAAGTAGAGAAAGGTGAAATGCTTAACTGGTCGGATGATGTTATGCCAGATGACATACAGAGATGGGATGACATAGAGAGGTGTGCAGAGATAGGTAGAGAAAAGCAGAGAATAGTGAAATAGGCATCCCACCAGAGTTTAGGACCAATGGAGGTAACCCCAGAATGGCGATAGGATTTTATTGTTTTCCTTTATTTATAATCTGTGAGCTTTGGTGTATTCATCCCTTTCATTATTTTTGAAACCAAGTTGAATTAACTCAATTTACTTAGTTATCTTGGCTTCCTTGGTATTATCCTGGGTTGTCATAGTGCCCATATACTAACAGATAGGTATGAAGTCTAAGCAGTCTAAAGAAACTTTCTATACAGATGTGTCTTAAAGAGGCTCCTGTCATCAGTAAATAGGAAGCAGCTGGGGTGGTTTTGGGGAGCTCATTCAATGGTTTGGTGTTGATAACTTTTAGTTTTATCCATTTTGAGAGCATCGATTCTAGCAGAATGTAAGAGAGACCTGCAGGATTTGACCAAGGTCTTGTATAACATGAAAGAAAATGAGTCCAAATGGAAGGTTTCTTATTGATAGACTCCTTGTGAATTTGTAACAAATAATGGAAATCAGAAAATGGATTGGTGATTGCAATAATAATCTGGGAATAATGTAATTAAGCCAAGGACACACAAATTCAATTTTTTGTGGATTCCTTAAGTATTATTGAATATGCTTAGGTATAAAAAGATTAAGACTCCTAAGTAATCCAGCAAAAGAGTATGGGTAACATTTTTCTAGACACCTACACTATTTCCATGCTCAGCTTTTTTTCCCTCAGACAGACGTGTCAGACTCTATTTAATTTTAAATGCACAAGTGAGTGTATAAGGCTCTCTATTAGAGACCTGTAATCTAATTTACCGCTTCATATTACACATTTCAAGGTGCTGGAGGGATTGAGAAACTGTAATTGCATTTCCAGTGGTTCCAATCACTTCTGAGAGTGCAGTTATCTCAATGTATCCAATACTCTGTGGATTCTTATTGCTTATATACCAGCAGTGAACAGTTTCTACAGGAAGGGGAGCCTTTTTTTCTATTTTTTACAAGCTTTTATTGAAATTGCTCACCCGGCAAACATGGAGAATAAGGAGTAACATCAGTTTAATGTTGTTCTTGATTGCTTTGTAAAGTGAGGATGACCCAACAGAAGCACAAACAAATGCAGGTTCCAGCCTACTTTAAAGATGCTATTATTGTTGCAGTCATGAAGAAGGATAAAATTAGGGGACTTAATAATTATAGGCCTGTTGTTCTGACATCAGTGGCTATAAATACCTCTGAGTGTTTGGTACCGGCCCACCTAAAGTTCATTACTGATCTTTAATTGATCCCATACAAGGCAAACCATTCAGTTGAAGATGTGATCAGTTGGTGCCTCCATCATAATATGCATTGTGGTAACCAGGGGCGCTCCAGCTGCCCCAACCCCGACACAGACAGGAAGAGACACGAGTTCCAGCATAGCACACATTTACTTACAAAAGGAGAAGCGCATCTCCCTCATTCCCCTCAACAGCACAGTACACAGGGCACCAAATATACAGTCCCTTCTGTCTTCTTTTTCTCTCCTTTCTGCCTCCACTCCTCCATGGTCAAGCTTCATCCCTCTTCCTCCTGATTCTGGCTCCTTTTAAGCAGGTCCTGGGAGTGTTCCAGGTGGCTCATTAATCAGACCTGGAATAATTCCCAGGTGTGGTGAAAGCCCAATGTAGGGCTCTGCAGCTCCCCCTGGCAACCCCCACAGAACCCAACAGGGCCGTGCCAAACTCCAACTCCCAGCATGCCCTGTAGGAGTCCATGATGCCACAACTGCCTAGGAGAGCTGCAATCTAGCGTCCCAGAGAAGGTAGTCACCTGCCGATGCTCTCTCCCTGGTCCTTCCAGCCAGCTTGTGTCCCGGCCAAATAATGGCCGTGGCCACCAGTCACCGTATGTTAGGATCTGGTTTTTAGACTTCTGTTCCGTATTCAACACTATAGTTATGTCCCACTTAGTGAACAAAAGAAAAGACTTGCAATGACAAAATTACCATACAGAACATAAAAACAACATCCATCCATCCATCCATTATCCAATCCGCAATATCCTAACTACAGGGTCACGGGGGTCTGCTGGAGCCAATCCCAGCCAACACAGGGCACAAGGCAGGAAACAAACCCCGGGCAGGGCGCCAGCCCACCGCAGGGCAATGAAAACAACAAGAGGTCTTATTTTAAGAGTAAAGACTGCCCCTGGGGTGATCCTTTTCACACTCATAGGTTGGTTCCACAAATAAATGCAGATGCCTAGCATGGATGTCCCTTATATTTTTAGTCCAACGTAGAAGGGGTAGGACTTTCAGGCTGCAAGTAGAGGAAATGATGTAATTCTGGCAATGGATCTGCCCTGGAGGTAAAAAAGGAGAAGGTGTTACAGACAGCACCATCTCATGCTTGGTGATATTGCCCATATAGCAGCCATGTAATTGTCTCATATTTGCATGTGTCTGACAAATGGAAATGGTGATTCATTTCCACAGACTCGATCATGGATATCTATATCCCTCCATGGATATCTGTGGCCAGGCTGTGTCCATGGTAGAATCATTTAAGTTTTTGAGTGCCACCATTAACAACACTATGAAGTGGGGAAGAGCATCAATTTCATAATTGGGAAAAGCCAAGCAAAATGACACCTTTTATTGGCTAACTAGAAAGATTACAATATGCAAGCTTTCGAGGCAACTCAGGCCCCTTCTTCAGGCAAGATCTTGCCTGAAGAAGGGGCCTGAGTTGCCTCGAAAGCTTGCATATTGTAATCTTTCTAGTTAGCCAATAAAAGGTGTCATTTTGCTTGGCTTTTCTCTACATTCATAATGGCTAACACGGTACAACACCCTAGTACTACAGATAATTGGGAAAGAACCGCATAGAATGTTCTTTCTATACCAGCTAAGCAAATTCAGCAGTTCTCGATTTGTGCTAATGAAGTTGACTCAGCCATCACTGAGAATGTTCAGAGTTTTTTAACACTGTCTGTTTCCCTTCTGACTGGTCTTTTTTCTAGACTAGGCTACAGTGGGTGGATCAATCCATCAAGATGATCATTGTCTGTCAGTTTCTTTCAATAAATTACTTGTTCATTGCCAGGACTAAGAATGCAGCAAGAAAGATGGCTACAGACTCCACATACCCTGGTAACCATTTATTCTTCAGACTCCCGTTTCAGAGACAGGCCCATTGCATTGGGACTACACGCCATCTCTGTAGATTCTTTCCTACAGCCATTGAGTTCCTCAATAGACTCACTCAGGTGTAATCCAGTTTTTCCAACAACATCCTATTGTCATTGACATTTCTTGTTAGTTTATACTGCACTGAGAATTTGATCCTACCGCTAACTCTGTTGCGTGGTGTTTATATTATCCAGTATTTTATGATATAGCACTGATGCAAAGATCAAATCCTGTATGATTGACATACTGGCAATTAAGTGTTCTGAATCTGAATCTGAAAAAGCATAAAAAAAGAATATTGGAAATGTTTCATTACCCTGTATTATAAGAAATGCTGATATTCTCTGATGTGGAGAGACTGATTAGTAAGTAAGAATGTGCCTTCTAAATATCCCATGATTCCCAACTTTAGGAGGCTACCAATCCAGAACAGATTAAAACACTTCAGATCAGGTAGGCAAGTCATGATTTAAATGACATTGAGGCAGTTGGTTGATAAAAGTATATATATAGAATTGTTGATTAAGTTATAAATAAAAGAACAATTGAGTAAAACACCAAAAGGAGCCAAGCCCTCTGCCCAGATGTCATACTAGCGTGCCTGTTTTTGTCTTCAGTGATGGGAAAACCCTAAAAAACATAGCCATAACATGAATGTATTGCTTAAAAGTAGTCATTGGAACTTCTATCATCATCATAAATAACTCAATGAGAAATAAAGCAAGAAACTGAAAACAGAGTGGCAGAAGGAAAAAGACATCCATAAGGAGTGACCTACATCACTGGATGTGTCACTGTTTCATTGTGGGGGTGACCCTATCCTAAAACACAGACACTTTAATTCCACTCCCAGATTCTTTGTTATTTAGTTCCACAATATGTTGCCCGTCTCTTCTCTAGTTCTCTTACTCGTGAGCTCACCTGGTCTGGAACGAGACAAAAACACAATGCACTAGCAGGTGGGTCTGCAGATCTGCCTTCATTCACCCAGGCCTGACTGCTACTCTGCTTCACTTCTCCTGTTAGAGGACATCTCCTCTATTCTGTACACCCCAGATTTCACGATAGAGCAAACATTAAGAAAAGCAATGGAAGCAAGTTCCAAATTTCTTTTCACTCAAAGATTCATCATTCTTAAAAGAAGAAGCAAAAGAAAAGGTAACTAAATCTGGCAAAAGCACACTGTACAAGCTGGATATTCTTTGGAGATGTCATAGACGGCTCTGTCTGGCACTCCCAATGTGGCTCAGCATTCGGTGAGGCTCTTCTCTTTCGTTTCTGAATGGTATGAAACTTCTGATCTCCATTCTTGGTTTCACTTGAAGATGTTCACTTTTAAAAGCTTGTCAGGGCCGAGGTGAATCATCCCCTAGCCCTTCTCTATCTAATGTCATTTTTACAAACCATTTCAGTACATGTGCTTGATATGTATACATGGAAGGGTAATAGTTCAAGGGATTTGCTTTTACATAAGTAGAAAATCCAGAAAAATGATAAGTGCATCCTTTATGGTTCTGACTTTTTAATTTTTCCAGACTGCACTTTTTTTTTTTACAGTAACAAGTTTCATTTTTGGTAATTTAGTTTTCAGTCTGCTGCCTCTACTAACACTTCCTCTGTCTGTGGTTAGACAAGCAACTATACTGAGATCTAAAGTTCATGTTAAAATATTCTGTGCTGTGCATATTGTCCAAAAATGCTCTTAACAAACTTCTTAGAATGAAAGAAAGATAATTAAAACATATTTTTAACATCAATAAAAATCATATTCCCTCAAAGTTGCATATCAATAGGATTGCTGTGCAAGCATAGTAAATGTCTCAAAGCGGGAATTTTCTTACTTCCAATTGCAAAATAAATGAGAAACCCAGTGTTTTACAGATGTCTGGCTGTCTCTGAGTTTGTTCTTCTCACCATATATATAAAAAGAAAAAATTAGTAAACAATAGAGAGTGAACTACCTGTAAGCTATGCAGATAGCCACAAAAACATTATCGGAAGCATTATTTTTACACATTGGTTTGTTTCAAAGCAGGTCAAATGCATCATGTTCAACAAGCTGCTCAGATATCCAGTTCCAATAAACCACCACATTTGCTTTCATCCATGTCACGTACTGATCTATAAGGTTTTAACTTTAGAGGTTGCCTTAACATATAAACAACTACAAAATCAAATTTGTTGTGTATTGTTATGTTATGTGCTATTGTTTTTCACCTTAGATTATTAGGTTTATGCAGTTTTAGGATTTGGGAATGACTAGATTATTATTACTTATGTCCTGATGTTTAAAACACACTGCTGAAGGAAGGTATACTTTCTCTTCACATGACATTTGAATTATAACTAAAATGTTTAAACACAAGAACAAAATGAAGCAATGGATGTTCATAGATGAATGAGAATCCCATTTGTGGACAATAAATCACAAGGCTGCTTGTTCACTTTTCATCTCAGTTCTATAGCATGACCATGAACAAGCTGCCTTCCTGTGTTTAAACTGTAAATATATATGGGTATAAACAAATATACTGTACTGTATAATGAATCGAATGAGAGATTAAGCTACTGAGGCAGTTCTGCGTTTATTGTAAGTGGTGCATTGTCTCCACAATCTCCCAGTAGATGGCACTGTTCTTCAAAAATGAACCAAGTAGCAAATTTTCCAGATTAATTGAATACACAGTACAGTATTCTTAAACTGTTTGTAGCAAATCAGCTTTTCTAGTCCCCTCTGTGATCGCCTCTATATGAAATCAAAGAGCAGGGTGTCCCACTTGGAGTTTCATACACATTTTACATATATAGTGCAGCCTTGATCAGGTGCGGACATATATGGGGGACAAAAGATTAGGGGATGACTGTTATTAAATTTGTAGGCACAGCAAATCAGGGGCTTTAGCCTCTGAATCCCCCCTCCTGACACCATTGAAGCAAATTCAACTTATTCATCAAAATCAAATTATTTCTGTTTTCCTTTATATATTTAATGCAATTTCTGATCAGGCAAGATGTTTATTTTCTGACTATATGAAATTTCCTTTGTGCCTGGCCTGCTAACCTGCTTCTGGGTTACTTGGGCAGGCACTTCAACCCTGCACTGTACTCACATACTTCTACTCATGACTGCTGCTGTGCGGTCTGAATTTTTCAGTTCTGCCTTGGGGCTTGATGGCTAGAGCCCTTTAAAGCAACCCCTTAATTGATTTCTGGGGTCTATCTGAGACTCAATTTACTATTAGTTGTCATCATTATAATGAATCATAACAATTACTTCAGTACAATGCGATGTAGCACTTTGAACACTGAACAAAAATTGGAAATTTATGAATATTCATTTGCATGTCTGCTTTGCATGTGGAGTATTTGACTTGAATTTTAGATATTCTTTAATACAATTCTTTGGTGGCTGTTCCTTATGTCAGTATGTTGACAGATCTTCCTTTCAAATGAGCTTTTTTTATGCCATTATTTGGCTGACACTTTATCATCAGTGGTGCAGGTAGCCTAATACTAGTGTAATAGTTGTCTCCCATAAGGTTCCTCATATTCATATTTGCAATAACGTCTGAATTGTTGGAGTATACAGCAAAAAACAGAGCATTTGATTTTACACTTGTTATAATTACAGCAAGCAAGCATAGCATCCACTCATTCATTCTCTAAAGCAAATTTTTAAGCATGAAATCCCAGAATGTTGCAGCCTGTAGTAGCAGTGAGGGATGCTAGGAAGGAACCAAACCAGGATGGGCCACCATTTCTTAACAATGCACAGGGCATCACTGACTTCAAAATCTTGCTCTGAAGCAATCCATCAGTGATAGAATGTGTGAAAAAAGAACTAGGCAGCCTCATCCTACCTTTTTGGTTGGATACTTAGGCAAAACCTATCCTCCTACTAATCGTCTTGCTGAGATTAATTAAAATAGTTTTATTCATAAGCCCAGATCCTTTCAGTGAAAAAAGAACAGCATGATATTTAAGTGCTGATCCCTTCCTGTGAACTGAATTATTTCTTCATTCTTTCCTTTATCTGGGTTAAATGCTTTATGCAGTATGAGCCTATAATAGATTGGATTTATTCTTTAAATTCACACAGAAGATGTAATGTTCAGTTGTCTACTTTAAAAAACCTAGCTTTTTCCCACACATAAAATTATTTTGTTCCTTTCTCTCTTCTCATTTTGTGAGACTACTGAGGAACCAAAGCTGGACAGTATCAGGCCATCAAGGAGTACACCCACACACAAACATCTATATTCACCTTCATCTGTATTTAGGGTCCCCATTCAACTTGACATATAGTCTTTAGACACAAATACAACCTGTGAGCATAAAGCACCTCTCTGGGAATATTCATAATAATGTAAATTACTCATACATGTAAAAGAGAACATGAAGTGTTCATTATGAGGGCACCATAATTGAAAATTGTATCATGATCCAAGCTCTGTGAGTCAGCTAAAATAAATAAATAAAATCATTTAATCTCTAAAACGTCCAATGTGCTATCCACTAATAACAAATATACATAGATTACAATTTTATTGATAATATCAATATCAGGCAGTCATTTTCTAACCTGTTTCTTCCTGAACAGGGTCGGGGGTTGCTGGAGCCTGGACGGGATGCAAATCCATCGCAGAGCGAACACACGTACACACACACACTCCACCTTACCACACACTAGGGTCAATTTAGCACTGCCAATCCACCTAAACTGGAGGACTGCTACTCTGTTGGTCCCTTGAGCAAGGCCCTTAACCTGCAAAGAATAGCTGAGCCTGCACTCTGACCCCAAAAAACAATGCGTGTGTCTCTGGAGAGTAAGTTGGGTACGCGAAAATTGACAAATTCCAAATATAAGAAACTGTATATGGCAAATAAATGGATTAAAAAAAATGTCTTTTGACTGCAGGAGGAGACCGGAGCACCTGGAGGAAAACCACACAGACATGGGAAGAACGTGCAAACTCCATGCAAGGACGACCTAGGACATAAACCCTGGTCTCCTTACTGTGAGGCAGCAGCACTACCACCGTGCTGCCCTCATAATACCAATGGTTTCTTAAATTGCCAAAAATGTTAATCCCAGATTTCAAATGCTTCAGGTCAGGTAGGTGTTCAGTGAAACGACTGGCACCCATGGCTTAGGCAAATGATAACCATTGCAGCACAATATCATAATATCTGAAAACATCATGATAATCTGCACCCATTATTAGAGATGACAATTCTAATTAAGGGTAGACAAAGTGCCCCTGCAGGACAATAAAAAGTAAAACAGAATGGGAAAGATTTACTAAAGATCATTCAAAATGATTACTACCATTATTAAAAAGCAATATGAACAGCCTCAGCAGCAGCTCTCTAAAAAAATACAGTTTTAAAAACTTAATCTACTGCACATTCAGAGACTCACTGCAAAGTAATTTCTTTTTATGAATGTGTACAAACATCACATGTCATCTTCACAAACCCACGGAGCCGAAGTGATGACAATGCACATAGAGTAAAAAAGTATTGTTTCAAATAATTGTGTATTATGAATATGTACTAATCACAATTCATAATTAACCCACTGTTTATGACCATGTGTTATGATTATATTTGTGTATAATTATGCATTATGATGAGTACATTATGATCACACATTACAATTATTATGCATTACAATCATGGTCATGCACTATGATTATCATGAATTAAGATTAATGAATTATTGATGGGCAACAATCAGTTTAAATTAATCATGTATGACGATTGTGCAAAAACATTGCTGCATTAGTTGCACGATGGGAGAGTCATGGCAAATTATGAGAAAGCCTAGACAGCTCTGCCTCTACAAAACCCTCCTGTAGACTTTGCTCCTATGCAGTATGTAGCGTTCATAATGTTGACCTTCTCGTCTGCTCTTCCTTCTAGCCATTTCTGGTGTTCTGTCTGTTTCTACCTGCCTCCTTGTGTTATTGATCTTGTTCCTGTAAAACACTGCCTGATTGTTGCAGGTTAGAGGAGGGATGAAGATGTTATTGGTTCACCAAAATTGGATTTAACGGTACATTTTACAAGCATTGCTTTCTTCTTTGAACCTAACCCAGTTCACTAAGTGACTGTGTGCCCTACTGACAGCACCAACTGTGAGGTGAGTCGGCCCTGAAGATGACTCAGAGCTAACACCTCCGCCCCTCTTTAAACGGCTTTGATAACACCCACATAGTCTCCTTATTTTTGTTTCTTATTCTGCATGTGTATACAGTAATTCAGCTTTTAATATTTAATAAATCCTATTTCTATGTGTAGCCTACTCTAAAATGAATTATTGATAAATCCATTTTTTTGAATGACTAATAAATGCTATTTGAATAACCAGTTTATTAACAGATTTCTGCTTGTTGTTTTTTCCTGAACTTTTTAAGAATATTTTCATGCTGCACTTAGGGAAAACTAACAAGAATGTATTTGAGCAATAATTTAAAAACACCAATGATTTTAATAATGATTCTAATAATTCTACAATGTGCTCTGAATATAAACAATATAGAACAGTCAGAAGTGACTTGACATGATTTGTATATTTAATTACATTTTTATACTGCTAATGTTCTCTGCTGTAATCCCAATACTTAAATATCCATGATAAATACTGCAAAAATGAAAAATCTATAGAACTACTTGGGCCACTACTGGTTACTTAGATTATTAAAACAATTTAGACAGTGTTCATCAATGGAACAATGACGACAAAAAAACAAAAGGACACAAACCACTAACCACAAAATTTAAAATGTCAACTAACCAGTCTGAAATGTTATTGACATCTTTACAAAATTTGAATTTATTGAATCCTTGCAAACAATACAAATGATGTTTTCACAGCAAGCAATGGGGGTCCCTCTACTGCTAGTGGTCCCCAAAAAGGAGGACAGCAACAGGGTTCAAAGAAGAAGCAGGCTTTACAGGAGCATACTCAGGAGAGGAAGCACCGGCAAGAGAGGTCCTGAGACAGATACTGAGGAAGAAAGGTAAATGTAGGACCAGAGATATCAAATACTTTTTAATTTATTCTCTTTATCTTTCTTGGATAGGTAACATGGCTATTGATTGAAAAATAAAATATTTGATAAGTAAAACAGAAAGAAAGCATAATGATTCAACTTACTGTAGAACGAACGAATGAACGAATGAATGAATGAATGAATGAATGAATGAATGAATGAATGAATGAAAAAAACAAATGCTCCAGGAGTGAGACCCTCATAATATCCTAAAATGTACTGCTGGATGATATTGAAGTCCTCAGGTGTGTAAGGAGGCTACTGCCGTAACAATCTGAATTTAGAAAGTGTAAGCAGGCTGGAAAGTGTGAAGAAGAAGGAAAAGCCTTAAAGGGATGGGATATATTGTAAAGAAATGGAAAAAAATATAAAGTAGACATAAACCTGTCTAGAGAGAAAAAGGAGAAAAGAAAAAAAATCTTTTAGGAACAAGGAAAAAGGCTAAAGGTGAGCCATGAAGAAGCTGACCGCCCTGTGCCTTTGTCAAAATCTCCATTTGCATTTTCATTCTGTCTCTCATGAATATTTAAAACCTTTCCAGTTATTTCTAACCTTTTTAGTTACTCCTCTAAGCTCACTGCTGCCCAGCCAAGCATTTTAACATGAATTGGCTTCAAACAGCAGACCTTCTACAAGGTAGATAGAGACCACCTTCTATTGTAGAGATTTATATTAATTCAGTGTAAAAGGTAAGCCCATGCTTCAAATTCAAAATGAAAATGTTACTTGTCAAGAATTGGCATGCCTCTGTGCCTACAAAAAAGTGGCTCATTTAAATACATTAGACATCTATTTGGTGGCACAAAAGTTGACAATACTGCTGCATAGTTAATATGTATTCTATGTATCCGTTTGGTCCTCTCCCATCCAAAAGATGAGTGTGTTAGGTTAATTGGTGACCCGTGTAAGTGTAATTATGTTGTATTACATCTTTACTGTGCCCTGTGGTGGACATGCAGGCAACCCACAGTTGTTTTCTGTTTTGTGCCTGTCAGTTTCCAGGTAAAACAGGCACAAGGTAAAAACAATATAGTAAGCAAGCCTGGCACAATTCATACTGAAAAAGAAGAACCTACATTTTTATAAAGAGAGCCATGTCTTGCAAAAGAGTGGAGAACATTTGGCAGGCCATAAAGGTTGGAAAGTCATGGACCATGAGGTATGAACATAAAAAAAATGCACCATCAGAAGCCTAATAAATCATAAGAACCAAATTATTCTTTATATGCTGCTTACCCCACGTGGTGTGTAAAATTTCTAATCTTGTGATTTCATGGAGATAATAAAGCTTTTGATAGAATAGGCAGCTATGGAAACCAAAAACAGCAAAGAATATTAAAACATTCATGAAAAAATCTGAGGTTACTCATGTCGCATTTATTTGACTCTATGTTAAGTCGATTTACAACATATGCAGCTAACATGATGTACATATTATACAGCAGCATATTTAATTAGTATTGAGTTTGATTATTGAAAATTCTTAATGTAGTCTTTAGTGCAATGTATAAAAAAATATTACAAGCACAAAAATATCAAAATCCTGAACTCCTAGAGCAGAAGACTGCTCTGATCATAGCAGTTACATACCAACCACTTGTCTACATGTAGTTTTGTAGTAAATACCATTTCCTAAACAATACAGCTCTATTTGTCATCCTGAGAAAATATTAGGAACTGCAATAAGCTTCAAAAAAGTGACCAGGAACATTTGTTGTACACCTGTCTTCCTAAGCTGCAAGTAGTCATCCTTAAAGAAGTGGGAGTCACAAACACCTAGAAGAGCTTTTTGAATGTCTGTGATTGGAGTGCAAAGTTCTAATCATAGGTTCAAGGTAGATAGATAGATAGATAGATAGATAGATAGATAGGGGAGGTTCAAGGTTTAGGGAGAACAATGGACGTTATATAAAGGTGTGAACTGCCAGGGACCTAATCATATGACATTGTCCTGATACTGGGATCATAATATGATTATGTTCATTTTTAAAGTTCAGAAAAAATTTAAGTATTGCTGTGTGATTCTGTAATATATTACAGTTTACTCCCTTTATTTGAGTGAAGTTAAATTTGTAATTAAAGTATATTCCTATGAACAAAAATGTCTGTTACACTTAACCAGAGAAACCTTGACTCAATCCATTGCACTTTTTTTGTTTTTTAAGTGAGGATGGACGTCAGGTGCTCTTTAAAATAAGACTGGGAATACTCACTTGCAGTACAAAGAACACACAAATTGGGATGTAATCTGTTTTTTACTTTGGGTGAGTTCTTCAATTGCACATTGTGATATTCGACAGAATCCCTCTCAATTTGCACTGTGGTTGTTTACATTGAAACTCTACACAAGGTAGTCACAGTGAACAAAGAACAAACATCACGAAACACAGTGTCTGTGAGAAAACTTAATTAGGGACAACTTTGTTCAGCTGTCATTAATATATGTGCATAAGACAGAACCTTTGTTTCTTTTGTTATATTATAGCTAAATTTCACGCCACTGTTTGAAGTATTTTTTAATGTTTTTTAGGATCTGTCTGGCTCTCAAAGAAACAGACTTATAGGCTCAACTATAGGCTAATTTCAAAGTAAGCATTACCTCAAATTCTAGAAACAGAAAAATCCAACAAACATAAGAATACATAAGAAATTTGACAAAGAAGAGGAGTCCATCAGACCTGTTTGTTTAGCTAATAGCTAAGCTGTCCCAATATCTCATCCAGATTTTTCTTAAATGTTGTCAAGGTTTCCACTTCAACCACATGTCTTGGTTGTTTGTTCCAGATTCCCACAGCTTTTTGTGTAAAGATGTGCATCTTGGCTCCAGTCCTAAATGCACTTCATTTCCACTGATGTCTTCGAGTACATGATTAACCCTTAAGCTGAAAGAATGTTGCTGGATCTTCTTTATCAATGTATTTGAGGATTTTAAATACTTGGATAAGATCCCCATGCAGTTTCCTCTGCTCAAGACTAAACAGGTTTAATTATCCGAGTGTGTTAGAGTAGGACCTGTCCTTAAGTCCTGGGATGCACCTGGTGGCTCTCCTCTGCACAGCTTCAAGTGCTGCTATGTCTTTCTTGTAACGGGGTTGAACAGAACTGCACATAATACTCCAGATGAGGTCTTACTAGTGCATTATATAATTTAAGCATAACATACCTCAACTTAAATTGATCAAATTTTATGATATAACCTAACATCTTATTTGCCATTTTAATTGCTTCTGTGCCTTGCTTAGTCAATGAAAATGTTGTGCCAATTTAAACCCCTAAATCCTTTTCAGAGGTTGTTTCCTGTATGCTAGTGTCTCCCATCTTGTATTTATAACTGATGTTCCTTTTGCCCACATGTAGCACTTTGCACTTTTCTATGTTCAACTGAATTCTCCAAGTGTTCACCCAGTTCTGAAGCTTGTCCAGTCCTTTTTGAATTCTTTTTGCTGTTTCCTCAGTGTCTGCCACCCTTCCAATTTTAGTGTCATCAGCAAATTTCACAAGTTTATTAACTGGAGTAAAGGCAGAAAATTAAGCATTCAACTACGATGAATCGAACATTCACATTTCAAACTCAAAATCCATAAACAGAAGAACAAAGTAATGCATTAGACCTGCAATTTCTGCAGGCTGATATATGTCCCAGAGTTGCAACATCAAGAGACCCCACCCTCTTAGGCTCAACATGAGGTGGACAGAATAAATAATTATATATAGTTTATATTTAAAAGATAACAAAAAGATTAAATAAAAAAAATACACTTGAGCCAGTGACGTGTCACTCTCTGCTGCACAACAGCTTTGAAGTGGACATAATCACTCGGGTTTTGTTAATTGCTACGGGAGATGCTTTTTTTTTTTATCTTTTTATTGATTTTAATTAAAAACAGATAACATTCTATACAATCATGCCAAACTTAAAAAAGCATAGCAATGCAAAATTTAACCCCCACCCAAGAGAAAGAGAGGATAGACAGCATCCAAGACTACTCTATAAAAGCAAACAAGAAAGAAAGAGTATCCTTTTCTCCAAAATGTAAGCTTATTCTAAAATGGTATTGATTATACTTCCTTAGAAGGCTGGCGTCCTTCAACATTTGCAATAAGATGCTGCAGATGTTCTATCAGACGGTTGTGGCGAGCGCCCTCTTCTATGCAGTGGTGTGCTGTGGAAGGAGCATAAAGAAGAGGGACGCCTCACGCCTGGGTAAACTGGTGAGGAAGGCAAGCTCTATTGTAGGCACGGAGCTGGACAGTTTGACATCCATGGCAGAGCGACGGGCACTGAGCAGGCTCCTGTTAATAATGGAGATTCCACTGCATCCACTGAACAGTATCATCTCAACACAGAGGAGCAGCTTCAGTGACAGACTGCTGTCATTGTCCTGCTCCACTGACAGACTGAGGAGATAGTTCCTCCCCCACAATATGCGAATCTTCAATTTCACCTGGGGGGGTAAACGTTACAATTATACAAAGTTTTGAACAAATTCCCCTAAGTGAGAATTTGATTTTTTCTAATTTCAAGTAGTATAGAACTGACTTAAAAGTGGTGGAAAAGTGGTGGAGTGGAATTCTTTCAGTTGAGCAAGATAACTGTATGTGCTAGTAGTGAGGTAAAGGTAATAACAGTTTGTTTGTCCTTCTCCACTATAAGTCCATCTGGGAGTACACCAAACACAGCTGTTAATGGGTTAGGAGGGATTGTGACACCAAGGCTAGAGCTCAGTTGCAACATTCACAGGTTGAATCTTATACAGGAAACATTTTCGACAATTTTAAATGAGATAAAGATTTTAAGCTGAATGATTGAATACTTTGCACATATGGACCCAGAGTGTATTCTGTGTACGGCTGCCTTCCATTCCTTTTCTGAAATATTAAGTGAGAGATCCTTTCTCCAATGTACTCTGGGGTGTTTGAAAGGAAGGGACTATATAATATTATATACAGTAAATTGTAGAGGTGCTATCTGAGTCTTCAGGACTGATGGAATAGAACAAGGTGGGAGGTGAGGAAAACTGGGCAGGTCCTGTTTAGCAAAGTTTCTAGCTTGAAAGTAATGGAGGAATTGTGTTGATGAGAAGCTGAATTTGAAGACCAAATGTTCGTAGGATGCAAAGATATTATCTATATACAAGTCTCCAAGTGTTTTAATGCTGGACATTTTCAGGACATTAAATAGTGTATATATTTGAGAGGGTAGGAAAAGGTGGTTGTTATGTAGAAGTGCAACAGATAAAAGCTTCTCTGTCTTACGGTGCTTCCTACATTAGTTCCATATTGTGAGAGTATGAAGGCCAATTAGATTATTAGTCTATTTATGATAATTTGTATTAACTGGGGCACAGAGCAGGAAATACAAGCAATGCAAGTACTGCATGGTCTACCCTCATTAGTAGGAAGAATCAACATTGTTAAGATGACCATCCTTCCCACGCTTCTCTTCCTATTTCAAAACATCCCCATATACATTAACAAATCATTTTTATAAGAAATTAGATTTAATCATAACCTCATTTATCTGGATTTTGAAACATCCATGCATCCAAAGGGCGACTAAAGCAGAAGGGGGCATTGTACTACCTAACTTTCAATTTTATTACTGGGTAGCAAATATGCAAGCTATAAAGACCTTAACATTGACATAAATCTGTGAATACACACAAGCCTGATTTGCAATAGAAATAAAATCTTGCAGAGATGATTTTTTAAAATATAAATAGGATTTCATTTGACTTAATTTTCCAGGACACATGAATACAGTACATGCCACCAATTTAACAAAATTTGTTTAAATTCACAACTACCACACTTACCCTTTAAGTATGAAGATCTTTTCTGATTTAAATTATAATAGAGCATTTCAAAGAAATGTATGCAACAGAAATATTTTCTGTTAAATCCTGAATTAAACATGGGTAAAAATCTACTTTTATTAGGCTATTTATCTCATCTCACCCTGTGATTAATAGATTGGCTTACACCACATACACAAAACTGCTGGGACAGGCACTGACTCCCCCAAAACCCTGAACAGAATACATGGCTTTGAAAATGGATGTACAGACGAGTGGATTTTTCACAGCGAATACATTCACAACTTTACATAGCACATAAGAATGTAATGAGAAGGAAAACAAAACAAAACAGCTTATAAAGCCATTGATCTACATGAGAAATTGCAGCATACTTTTGAGAAATTAAAGAGATGCCGCAAATCCCTCTGGCCCCCAAATAAGAATGAAGAATGATAAATATATGAGTGAACTGGACATCTTCCAAAGATGTGATGCATTTGATGCAATTTATACTGCACTCTTGGACAGGATCATGCCAGATTTAAATAAGAGGGCTGCATTATAAAGTTTAATTTCTCATGAATTCATATTGCATGACTCAGAAATACAGACACAACATTATTTAAGACGATAGTCTGCTTTCACTTTTCAGGTTTAACGTATAACAGCATTTAGTTCTCAGGAAAGCTATGCATTTCACTCATATACCATTTTAGCTCAATAAAGACAATTACATTTCTCATTACTGATAGCATATAATGCGCTCTCGAGATGCAATCTTTAGTTCATTAGGATTAAGGAAGGAAAGCACAAAAGATGTCATTGCAAAAAAATTCAGTTGGGCAAGGTATTCAAAAAGTAAAGAAGCAGTCTGCAGTTTTCACTCTTTTTGTGTGGTATGCAGATTATTGCATCACTGCGACATCAAACAAAAAGAAACTTGTGACATCTTACTGCCCTCTAGTGCTGAGAAAAAAAAGCTTTTTACTCTACAGCCGCAGCTGCAATGATGTAGTGCCTAAGAAGCCAATACCATACAAAACGTGTGTTTTCTCAGGGTAGTTTTCAACCAAAATCCCAGAAATTTTGAATTAGGTAAATTCTAAACTGTCCCTGCATGCTTGTGATTGTAGACCTCTATATAAGTTCATCCTGAGATGGACTAGTACCCTGCCTAGGTCTTGAATTGTGCCCAGTGTTGCCAGGATAGGCTCCAGCCCCCTTTAATATAAAGGGCACCAGGGAGAACACATGCTTTTAACTGATTTATATAATGAACAAAATTACCCAACATCAATTGGCATTGTGTAAAAAAAAGTCATTGCCCCCTGCTTAAAGCAACCCAATTAAAAGGATAATTGCAGTCAGCTCACTAAACACAAGCAAGTTTGAATATAGCCAGCCATACTCAATATAATGCAACCCTCACTTAACTACCACAATTCAAGTCGCCAGCATCCTTTGATCATGACACATCAAAGGAAGTTACTGGAGAAAAATAAATGGGTGTCTGTAGGTCCAGAAAGAGCTAAAGGCACTTAGGACTCCATGTTGAGAGCCTTAATCTCCAAATACAAAACAGTAGTAAATCTTCCCAGGAGTGACAAGTCTGCCAAAATATTTTCAAGGGCATACCATGAAATAATCCAGGAAATCACAAAGGTTCCTAAAAGAACTGTAAGCTGATCTTGCAAAAGTCAGAGTTCATGCCTCCAGAATCTGAAAGACGCAGAGCAAAAATGGGCTTCAATGGAAAGCAGTGAGATGGAAACTGCTGTTAACCAAGAATATAAATGCAACCTCTGAAATGCTAGGAAGCACCTACGTGATTTCCAAGCCTTTGGAAAGAATGATTTATGGAAAGATGTGACAAAAATAGTACTTTTTCAATGACATGGATTCTATTATGTCCAGCTTAAAATAATCACAGCATTCTACAGCAAGAACACCACACCAACAGCCAACAATTGTGCTGGTACTGTGATAGTGTGGGAATGCTTTGGTGCCTCAGGACCTAGAAGCCCTGCTTTAATTAAAGACACAGTAAATTCTGCTCTGTATTAGAAAATTATTAGGGAGAATATCTGGATACCAATCAATAAGCTGGAGCCAAAGTATATTTAGGTTATGTAGCAAGATGAGTGAATTCTAAAAAAACAGGATGAGTTTGTTTACAGTTATTACAGTTAAAGGTGGCACAACTAATTATTATGTGTAGGGGGCAATTACTTTTTTATACACTGTCAGAGGGGATCAGATAAGTTGTTTTTTTAACTTATGTAATTCATTGAATACTTAAAAGTATTATTTCTTCACTCAAGTGGCCTTAATCCAATACTTGAATTCTGGGCGAGTACCAGAGAAAAGCCAAGCAAAATGACACCTTTTATTGGCTAACTAAAAAGATTACAATATGCAAACTTTCGAGGCAACTCAGGCCCCTTCTTACATCTTGCCTGAAGAAGGGGCCTGAGTTGCCTCCAAAGCTTGCATATTGTAATCTTTTTAGTTAGCCAATAAAAGGTGTCATTTTGCTTGGCTTTTCTCTACGTTCATAATGGCTAACACGGTACAACACCCTAGTACTACAGGGCGAGTACCAGAAAATATCCGGCACCAATTCACAATACTTTTTCATGATATTGCACCTTTTGTGTTCCTGTCTTTGCAGATTTCACCCATGTCTGCATGGGTTATAATCTTACATTCCCAAAAACATGCATATCTGGTTAATGGCAACTTTGTGAGCGTGGTTGTGTGCATGAAAAGGCCTTGCAATAAACTGGTATCCCATTCAGGGTTGAGCTATGTCTTGTGCTTAAGGTGTGGGATGGAATCTCTACTCCACATGACCACATGACCTTGGGCTTAATTGGGATTGACATCGTATGTAGTAGGTGTCTACAGTACGCATGTATTGCTACACATGTGGGCATAGGGGGCTTCTTTGAGGCTCTGATAAATTAAAGAGAATTACCCTGGAGCGAGAGCAGGTGCTGGAAATCACAACCTTGTCTTTCCATCCACTGGTTCAAAGTACCACAGCCAAATGACTCCTGACCACTTCTGCGAAGAACTCCCAAGCCACACCCATTCCTAGATGTGTATATCTATAATAATAAAAGGCAAAGCCCTCACTGACTGACTGACTGACTCACTCACTGACTGACTGACTCATCACTAATTCTCCAACTTCCCGTGTAGGTGGAAGGCTGAAATTTGGCAGGCTCATTCCTTACAGCTTACTTACAAAAGTTAGGCAGGTTTCATTTCGAAATTCAAAGCGTAATGGTCATAACTGGAACATATTTTTTGTCCATACACTGTAATGGAGGAGGCGGAGTCACGTATCGCGTCATCACGCCTCCTACGTAATCACGTGAACTAAAAACAAGGAAGAGATTTACAGCACGAGTCACACGCGGGAACGAAGGTAAATGACGTTAATTTTTGACTGTCTTTTAATACTGTGTAAGCATACATATTAACACATGTGCAATTAAACGTGTGCATTTACGGGGTGATTTCTCAGGCTTAAAAGCTCACCTTTTATCAAACGCGGGAACAAAGGTAACTGACGTTGTTCACTGTCTTTTAATACTGTGTAACCATACATATTAACACATGTCCAATTAAACGTGTGCATTTACGGGGTGATTTCTCAGGCTTAAAAGCTCGCCTTTTACTAAAAAGGTAAATGCAAAACTATTTTCAATCAGTTTATTGAAACGCTCCCGTTAAGGATTGCAATAACATATTCGCGAGATAAAAGAACGAAGTAGGGGGAAATGGAGGAAGAGCCGCAAACAGCGAAGAGCAAAAAATTAATTAAACAATTGAGAACGGAGCGAGTTAAGCATACAAGCATGTTCATAAGGGAAACAAAGCACGGTGTAAAATGTAAGTTTAAATTAAGTTTATAGAAACGCTCCCGCTGCGGATTGCAATAACATATTCGCGAGATAAAAGTTTAATGAGAAGACACGACGTATAAACGAACCACACACCGTGGCGCAACGTTAGGGGCAACAGTTTCAACCATTCTATGATCTGCTTCTCGCAACTGAAAGACGGCACATGGCGGATGTTAGCCGACTTGCTGACCGCAACGTTAGGGGCTTCAACTATGGCGCTGACGCCACATCTCAGTGCCAACACTTTGCAGACTCTACTTAAAAGACACGCCCTCCTCACTGGACAGTTAAAAACACCAATCAAACTAATGATGACATCAAGTATTACCCAATCAAAAGTAGGAAAGGAGGCATCTTCATAAAATGCGTGTGGGATGATTTGCATGAGACGCTGCTTTAAAAAAAAAATGATAAAAAAAATACGGGATAAATCCCGTCCAGTATTGATTCAAAACGGGACGCGCAATTTCATTCTCAAACGCGGCACGATTCCGTATTTTAAAGGACGGGTGGCAACCCTACAGTGCCAGGTAACCACCCATACAATCAGATTGTGATTCAGACTAGGAATGCAATGAATGTAATTACCCCGATCTACATACAAGGCGAAAGTCTTGCAACATTCAAAGATGATGGTTTGGGATAAGTACACCATACAACATAAAAGAGCTTATGAAGCCTTGAACCAAAAAAAGCAAGATCTCAGAGATCGTAAAAAAAATAATAGGAGGTAATGTCGTTTTACTCGCTGTAGATTTTAGTCAAACATTACCACTTATTCCACGAGGGAGACCAGCAGATGAACTCAACGCGTGTTTAAAATCCATGCTTCTCCCACGCTCGGTTATATGTCGCGTGTTCTCGGGTAGGTGCACCAAAAAATGTATACATTTAAGCATGTAATGGGCAAACAAAAAATGAGGTATACCCGAAGGCACTGCAGTAGTACTTAATGTAACTTTACTTCTTAAATGTTAATGTTTTACTGTTTAATAATTTATACGCTTCTTATATGTTGTTCAAATTCTTTTATCAAAATACCACTGACAGCGCAATGCACGATAACATGGAGTGAATACACCATACGCATCCGCCCACGGCTGCCCTGCTGTGCGCAGATAGGAGTTGATTCTACAATAAAATAAAATAAAGATAAAAAGAGTAAAACAATCATCACCCATAAAGCGTGTGTGTGTATATATGTGTATATATATATATGTTGATATGTGGATGTGTATATGTATATATATATATATATATATATATATATATATATGTAGATATGTATATATATGTGTATATGTATATGTATATATATGTTTATATGTGTGTGTGTGTATTTTATATACATAAAACACAGCAACACTCATAACAATGACAACACAATTACATTGACAATCATGTTACGTTATTTTTAAAATGTTTCCTTTTTTTTTCATAACCTCTTTAACACACTACTTCTCCGCTGCGAAGCGTGGGTATTTTGCTAGTATATATATATAACTGAATTTCCGCGAAGTAGGGACACCATATTTATTTAATTATTTAACGTGTATTTGGACGTTTTTAAACCCTCCCTGTATTGTTTACAACCCACCCTTTACTCTATTAATAACAGGGACAACTGCTAAGCAATATGAAATCAGTAGATAAGTTTACACTTACTGTATAGCGAAGTACACATAGCAGCTTGTAGGCGGTCATGACGTTGTCGACCTTGTTGCAAAGATTCCTAAAGCAGATTCCATCCAGACTACTGCCTTATCATGTCCAATTGCAACTCGTTTTGCGCCCTGGTTAAAGGACACTGCGGCCGTAGATCCTATATGCTTTTCCTCCTTTTTAAATAAAAAGAATCGTGGACTCATTGATGCTGTGATGGTGTCCTGCAGCGGTGTAGCTGTTCCCTTCCTTCAACATATCCAAAACTTTTACCTTTTCTGCAATCATTTGCATCTTCTGTTGGCGCTTGGACACGACCCCTGCAGCAGTGGCACGTTAATGCTGAATGAGTGAGATGAGACTTCCTGGTTAATGCAGCACTCCATCGCTGAGCCAATCAGCAGCACACAGGAACTTAACTGCGTGCTCTGATTGGGTAGCTTCTCAGCCATCCGCCAATAGCATCTCTTGTATGAAATCAACTGGGCAAACCAACTTAGGAAGCAAGTACCAGAAGTAAAAAGACCCATTGTCCGCAGAAACCCGCGAAGCAGCGAAAAATCTGCGTTATATATTTAGATATGCTTACATATAAAATCCGCGAAGTCGTGAATCCGCGAAAAGTGAACCGCGAAGTAGCGAGGGATTACTATATATATATATATAGTGGCAGATGGCCGGGGCACCTCTTCTTTGTATGGTTCCGGGGGAACAAGCAAAGAACTGAACAGTACCTCCCCCGGGACTCTAGATAGCAGCCCCCCTGGGTGGCAGTGGTGCCTCGGATTCCCGCAGGGCTCCATGGGTGATGAAATTCTCTACAACCCTGTTGGGATCCAGGGGTGCCACCAGGGGGTGCTGCAGTTGTTCCTGAGCCCGTGTGGGCAGGTCTTCTGCCACACCCGGAAGTGCAACCGGAAATAGATCGTCAAACACCTGGAGCACTTCCGGGTGGGCTATAAAGGAAGCCAGCAGCCACCACTCTGGGAGCCACAGTCAGGAAGAAGAAGATGAAGCTTGCCGAAGGGAGACTAGAGGAGAAGAGAGTAAGAAGAAAAAAGACTTGTTGGCATTGTGGTTTTGTGCTTATGAGACTGTTGTGCCTGTGGGGAACGGGGAAGGCGTTGCCCCCAGACAAAGAAAAGAAAAATAAAAGTTATTTGTTTTATTAGTGTGCCTCCTGCGTCTGTCTGTGTCAGGATGAGCACTGGTATAGCGGCTTTTGTCACTATATATATATATAGACCATATACCCCCGCACCTTCATTTGACCCTTGAGCAAGAGACAGATAGAACCAAGATGGGTTTAACTCTAGCCATTCAAATCGATAATACATATTTTTAATAATAATGATGATAATAATTTTAATGGCAGATACTTCGGTATCTTCTGTTGTTTTCTGGTTACATTTAAATTGGGTTACTGGGCTGGTACCCAAGATCCTAAACCTGTGCCTGACCAGTCTGTTCACAGTATGTATTCATATCTTTTTACAGCGTATTCCAAACTTCTGGTTAGCAAAAGCAAGACAACACCAGAGGCAGATGGACAATTAAAACATTTTATTATTTAAACAAAACTGATGTAAACAGCAAAGAAAACATTCTCATCATTAACAAATTTTAAAAATCAGTTCAGATAATAGGTATACATCCTAATACTTTTAAACAAAAGTTTTGTTTGGCTGCAAGTACAACTGAATATGATTGGTAGAATATGAACATACCTCACAGGTGAGCCAGTGGTACTACTCAGTACTCAGTTATATAAAGAGCTATAAGAAGGATGAAGACATAGTGCATGTTCAGACAAAAAGCCTTTAGCAAATACAAAGGTGTCTTTTTTCCGAAAAGATTCTATTTCTGGTGACAACAAAAACATTTACATCACACACAAAAATGGAAACAACCTAACAGACTGTTAAGTATAATCACAGTTTGGTGAAACTTTTTAAATCTCAGCTAACCTTGCAGCTATTTATAGCACAGTTACAAGGACACATTGTCAGACAGACAATATGGAGGAGCAAAGAGAGTAATTATTTAAACGGTTACATTAATGGGTGACACCAATTTAGAAATTGTGATTAAACTACCAATTTTCCACATAGAGATCAAACAACAATATCTGCATAAATATTTGGTGAAATGTTTTGAATTTACCACCAAGCTACTTGAGGTTTCTGAGCGCCAACATACTGAACCAGTGACATTATTTATGCTGTGTGGAGTAAATTAAACTTTAACTTCACAAACAAGTCCCTCCTCTGACATATTTTGCATAGTCAGTGGCAGCTTTATTGGGTGTGGAGCACCATGAAAATTTAAATGCAGATGCAATATGAAGATGCATTGCATATATATACTTAAATCACACCTTTTAGGTCCTGGATTTCCTTTTGCCAGGGCTTTGTCTGTATTCAGTATGTATGTATGTGTTACAACTTAACCCATAATAAATGTAATCATCCTGGAAAGGAAAAAAAATTTTAAATTAGCTTTATATTGTATCAGAAAAATTTCTTTAGTGTAAAATAACTAGTGCTGGAGTTATCACTGTGTATTTTATATTATAAACATTTTAATCAGTTTGATATATTTTAATGTTATATTACTGCTCAAAGGGATGTCAAAAAACACAGCTGATAAGAATTCAGAAATACTATTTCACCTTTAGCTTTGCCATCTTTGTCCACCAAGTTTTTTTCTAATTTTCAATAACCCCCTATTCATTTCATTTTTGTAGATGAGTGGTAGAAGATAGCAGTTGGACAACATTTTTGGCTTGTTCAGCCCAGTATACTTTTGTATGGTTAAAGAGCTATGCTGTAATGCGACTTTGCTTGTCCCCTTATAAATGTATACTGTAATAGTTACCAGACGTTAGATTGTTAAAAGTTACCATGCTTATTCAGTTTCGGGGAAGGCCCCTTAATATTCCCAAGGTTCTGTTGTTGATGGATGAGTGCCTCACCCTGGGGTGGTTAAGTGGGATTCACAATAGGATTTCTTTTCTATACTAATGATGTTACAAAATTAAACACAGAAAATATGAATACACAAACACTGCATTCCTGAAAAGTCTGACAACAGTAATGCTTGAAACTGAAGCTTTGGACAAAGGCTGTAGTGGTGGGCATAGACTGAATCATTAAATGTTTGTGATATTTTATTTTCATTCATGCTACAGCAACATGGCAATCAAACAAAATGTTTATACTGCTGCATGATGGCAAAATATCAGTTATTTTATGTATTATAAGCTGCCTGATTAGTTCCTTACTGACTTTTCTAATTGTATTATATTTTGAAAACAGATCAATAAACATTTTACAGATTATTGTTGAAAAATTGTATTTCTACTTGTCTGGACACCCATATCCTGGGGAATTCCTGTTCAGCTTAGCGCATTGGTGGGCAAGCAGTCACACAGAGCTCTCTTCTCCACTCCCAATAGAAGTGTTTCAGTCTGTTAAAGCAAAAAATGGAAAGTGTTAAATACTAGTACAAAAAATTATATTTTGTGACAATTAGACTAAATGTGACAACATTTAATATTGTGTAAGGAAAACTGCACCAGAACAAACAGATAGAACCTTCACTGGCCATACACTGACTAAAGAAATCCTACTGGAGCAAGTCTACCATGCTGTATTAGGTGGTCCTCTGTCATGCTAAGATGAGGCACAGCAATGCAGTTTCTTGTACAATGGGTCTTTAAGATAACAAACAGTGGACACTCAGTGTTTTGCAACTTTCAGGAAACATTCCTACATTCAAAGTCAAGCATTGAAACTTTGTTACTTTTACAATATAAAGAAAAGAAAATTAGCAAAATTATATATATATATATATATATATATATATATATATATATATATATATATATATATATATATATATATATATATATATATATATATGTATATATATATATACAGTGCGTCCGGAAAGTATTCACAGCACATCACTTTTTCCACATTTTGTTATGTTACAGCCTTATTCCAAAATGGATTAAATTCATTTTTTTCCTCAGAATTCTACAAACAACACCCCATAATGACAACGTGAAAAAAGTTTACTTGAGGTTTTTGCAAATTTATTAAAAATAAAAAAATTGAGAAAGCACATGTACATAAGTATTCACAGCCTTTGCCGTGAAGCTCGAAATTGAGCTCAGGTGCATCCTGTTTTCCTTGATCATCCTTGAGATGTTTCTGCAGCTTAATTGGAGTCCACCTGTGGTAAATTCAGTTGACTGGACATGATTTGGAAAGGCACACACATGTCTATATAAGGTCCCACAGTTGACAGTTCATGTCAGAGCACAAACTAAGCATGAATTCAAAGGAATTGTCTGTAGACCTCCGAGACAGGATTGTCTCGAGGCACATATCTGGGGAAGGTTACAGAAAAATTTCTGCTGCTTTGAAGGTCCCCAATGAGCACAGTGGCCTCCATCATCCGTAAGTGGAAGAAGTTTGAAACCGCCAGGACTCTTCCTAGAGTTGGAGCCATCTAAACTGAGCGATCGGGGGGAGAAGGGCCTTAGTCAGGGAGGTGACCAAGAACCCGATGGTCACTCTGTCAGAGCTCCAGAGGTCCTCTGTGGAGAGAGGAGAACCTTCCAGAAGGACAACCATCTCTGCAGCAATCCACCAATCAGGCCTGTATGGTAGAGTAGCCAGACGGAAGCCACTCCTTAGTAAAAGGCACATGGCAGTCCGCCTGGAGTTTGCCAAAAGGCACCTGAAGGACTCTCAGACCATGAGAAAGAAAATTCTCTGGTCTGATGAAACAAAGATTGAACTCTCTGGTGTGAATGCCAGGCGTCATGTTTGGAGGAAACCTGGCACCATCCCTACAGTGAAGCATGGTGGTGGCAGCATCATGCTGTGGGGATGTTTTTCAGTGGCAGGAACTGGGAGACTAGTCAGGATAAACGGAAAGATGACTGCAGCAATGTACAGAGACATCCTGGATGAAAACCTGCTCCAGAGCGCTCTTGACCTCAGACTGGGGCGACGGTTCATCTTTCAGCAGGACAACGACCCTGAGCACACAGCCAAGATATCAAGGAGTGGCTTCAGGACAACTCTGTGAATGTCCTTGATTGGCCCAGCCAGAGCCCAGACTTGAATCCGATTAAACATCTCTGGAGAGATCTTAAAATGGCTGTGCACCAATGCTTCCCATCCAACCTGATGGAGCTTGAGAGGTCCTGCAATGAGGAATGGGCGAAACTGGCCAAGGATAGGTGTGCCAAGCTTGTGGCATCATATTCAACAAGACTTGAGGCTGTAATTGCTGCCAAAGGTGCATCGACAAAGTATTGAGCAAAGGCTGTGAATACTTATGTACATGGGATTTCTCAGTTTTTTTATTTTTAATGAATTTACAAAAACCTCAAGTAAACTTTTTTCACGTTGTCATTATGGGGTGTTATATACTGTATATAGTCATATGAAAAAGTTTGGGAACACTATCAGCTTGCATAATAATTTACTCTACTTTCAACAAAAAAGATAACAGTGGTATGTCTTTCATTTCCTAGGAACATCTGAATACTGGGGTGTTTTCCGAACAAAGATTTTTAGTGAAGAAATATTTAGTTGTATGAAATTAAATCAAATGTGAAAAACTGGCTGTGCAAAAATTTGGGTCCCCTTGTCATTTTGCTGATTTGAATGCATGTCACTGCTCAATACTGATTACTCGCAACAACAAATTGGTTGGATTAGCTCGTTAAGCCTTGAACTTCATAGACAGGTGTGTCCAATCATGAGAAAAGGTATTTAAGGTGGTCAATTGCAAGTTGTGCTTCCCTTCGACTCTCCTCTGAAGAGTGACAGCATGGAATCCTCAAAGCAACTCTCAAAAGATCTGAAAACAAAGCTTAAATCTGAACAATATATTCAATCTCTTTTCGCTGCTCTGTTATTTCACTGAGTAATAATTTCCGTTCGTTTGCACTAATATGATCTTTACTATCATTTTTTTGAGACTTTCGAATTTTAGTACTTTCATTATCTCTAACCTGCTCTGGATGTGTATCGCATCAACATTTTTACGACGTTCTACTGGCCCCTTGCGTGGTTAAATCTCTTGGTACAAAGTCTGGTCTTGTGGGACTTGAAAATATCTCTCTGAAAAAGTCACGTCTTGTCCCAGGCTAAAAAGTCTCGTCTCGTCTCAGGTTTTTTTTTATATAATAGAGATATATATTGTGGTAAGCAGCCCGGACACAGACAGGTGGACACAATAGTTACAAAACCCAACACACGTTTATTGTACATACTATTTACAAAGTGACAGCACACAACCCAGAACTCCCCCAAAGTCCAGGCCTCAGAACAATGCCTCTCTCTTCTGGTCTGCCTCCACTCCTCTCCTCCCGAGCTCTGTCTTTCTTCCTCCTGACTCCAGCCATCGAATGGAGGGAGACGGCCCCTTTTATCCTCACCCAGACGTGCTCCATGTGCCTCCCAACGAGCTCCTCCCAGCACTCCCTGGTGTGGCGGAAGTGCCGGCTGTGCACCCAGAAGCACTACGGGTGTTCCTGGTCTTCGTCCCCATAACACTTCTGGGTGTGGCGTAAGTGCTGAGGGCCAGGGCTCTTCAGGCATCGGGGTGCCCCCTGGTAGTGACCACGGGCCCCTATAGGGTTGAGCTTCTATGCTCCTTCCCCATGGTCCCCATAGCCACCAGGGCGGTTGCCCCCTCGTGGTCTGGAGGAGGCTTAATCCCTCCTTCACTCCTTCCTGGCATCCCGGCTGGGTACCGCCCCCCAGCCGCTCTCCACAATATATATATTGTGATGGGTGACCTCGGCCGGGATGCCAGCAGGACGGAAGAACTGGGGGAGAGAGAATCTCTAAGGAACTACCTCCCCTGAGACACTAGAGGGCAGCCCTCCAGGGCAGCTGTGGTACCACCAATTCCCGCAAGGCATGCCGGGACTTGGAGTCTGGTACTGCCCTGTTGGGTTCCGTGGGGGCCACCTGGGAAAGTTGGTGTGCCCAACATAACTGCTCAAAAAAATTAATGGAACACTTTGAAAACACATTAGATCTCAATGGGAAAAAAATCATGCTGGATATCTATACTGATATAGACTGGGTAATGTGTTAGGAACAAAAGGAGGCCACATCATTTGATGGAAATGAAAATTATCAACCTACAGGGGGCTGAATTCAAAGACACTCCAAAAATCAAAGTGAAAAAATGATGTGTCAGGCTAGTCCATTTTGCCGAAATTTTATTGCAACAACTCAAAATCGTACTCAGTAGTTTGTACAGCCCCCACATGCTTGTATGCATACCTGACAATGTCGGGGCATGCTCCTACTGAGACGACGAATGGTGCCCTGGGGGATCTCCTCCCAGATCTGAACCAGGGCATCACTGAGCTCCTGGACAGTCTGAGGTGCAACCTGTCGGCATTAGATGGACCGAAACATAAAGTCCCAGAGGAGTTCTATTAGATTTAGGTCAGGCAAGCATGGGGGCTAGTCAATGGTTTCAACTCCTTCGTCTTCCAGTAACTGCCTGCATACTCTCGCCACATGAGGCTGGGCATTGTCTTGTACCAGGAGGAACCTAGGACCCACTGCACCAACATAAGGTCTGACAATGGGTCCAAGGATATCATCCCTATACCTAATGGTAGTCAAGGTGCTCTTGTCTAGCCTGTAGAGGTCTGTGCATCCCTCCATGGATATGCCTCCCCAGGCTGTCACTGACCCACCACCAAACCAGTCATGCAGAACGATGTTACAGTCAGCACAACGTTCTCTGCGGCATCTCCAGACCTTTTCACGTCTGTCACATGTGCTCAGGGCGAACGGTCTCCATCCATCCATCCATTATCCAACCCGCTGAATCCGAACACAGGGTCACGGGGGTCTGCTGGAGCCAATCCCAGCCAACACAGGGCACAAGGCAGGAACCAATCCCGGGCAGGGTGCCAACCCACCGCAGGCGAACGGTCTCTCATCTGTTAAAAGCACAAGCCACCAGTGGTGGACCTGCCAATTCTTGTATTCTATGGAAAATGCCAATCAAGCTCTGCGGTGCCAGGCAGTGAGCACAGGGCCCACTAGAGGACATGGGACACTCAGGCCACCCTCATGAAGTCTGTTTTTGATTGTTTGGTCAGAGACATTCACACCAGTGGCCTGCTGGAGGTCATTTCGTAGGGCTCTGGCAGTGCTCATCCTGGTCCTCCTTGCCCAATGGAGCAGATACCGGTCCTGCTGATGGGTTAAGGACCTTCTACAGCCCTGTCGAACTCTCCTAGAGTAACTGCCTGTCTCCTAGAATCTCCTTCATGCCCTTGAGACTGTGGTATACCAGCATTAAATCTAAGAATCATCTGCAGGATTTAAGTTAAAGTTTATTATTTTAATCATAGTAATAATGATGAGAATGTATTCAATTTTAAACATTAAATTCATGTTCTGCTCTTAAAAATCAGTAGCTAATTTTACAATATGATTTCTGCAAAGAATATGTCTGCTTTAAAATAATATCCATTGATTGTATTCAAAAATATGCATTGTATTCCACACTTAAAGAAATACATGCTAAAGAAATACATGCTTTAAAACTTGAGTATCTAACTTATTCCTCCTACGGCTGACATTCGCATTTATTCGCGAGCTGAATAGCTTTAGCAACCCCACTTGGCTATACATTTTTTAATTTAAGCATTAAGCAGGGTCTATACAGATTTTAGCTGTAATTTCATCATTGTAGTTACCAAATTTATTCTTTTTTAATGTATAACATGCCACTAGAGAAGTCATTGATCACAACTTAATAACTGATACTAATTACATCTCTGCCTGAACAAAACGATTGCTCCCAATCATTACCTATTTGTGCATGATGTCTCTTAGAACTGGCCTCAAATCAAATTAAAGAAATGCTTTCAGTAAGTTTACAACATTTATGTATTTTGAATTGTTAGCACTGACCTGATGAAACAATCCAAAGGGGTTGTATTTTAAAAAGTGGCAAAATTCTTGACTGCTTCATATTAAAGACCAATTCAACTTCTCTGTAGTTTCTAATTTACCTATGTCTTTTACAGGATCTGAACTAAAAATAATAATAAAAATGATATCTCACTGATGAATTATAGATCTTACATATGAAAAGAACTGATTTGCATTCCAAAGTGATAACACAAATATATAACTACTTCCTAATTATTGTTAGTAAGGTTCTATATAAATAAAAAACATAATAATAATAATAATTATTATTATTATTATTATTATTATTAGTGGTTAGCTCTGTTGCCTCACTGTTTCAGAGTCCTGGGATCAAATTAAAGCCCTTGCATGACATGCCCTGGCTACCCCAGATAACCAAAATGTTTAGCATTAATTATATCTTCATACCGTATATTTTTTCTGGGGTAAAAACCTGAATCTGGTAATTGTCTGAGTTGAGGTTGCACAATCTGCTATACCCTCAAAAATCTTAAATTGGATGAAACTAATATGATAATATATGGATGAAATTCTTGAAACAATTAAATATTAAACATATAATAATATGGTAATGTGTGCTCCACATTTTAACCAACATATAAAATGATCACATCAGTGTCTCAGTCTAGGAATTTGCTCTGTGGTGTCGCTTTCAAGAACTGCCCAAGCTTATGATAATATATAGTATGATGTGAGAAATTGTTGATATTGCTAACATGAATAAACTATATTGAAACAAACAAGATAGTCCATAACAGTACATAAGGTCACAAGTCCTGTTTCACAAATTGTGATAATCCAGGACCCTGCACAGTTTCTCTTTCATCCTTAATTAATCCTTGCATTTTCAAAAGATAAAAGAGTGCTTTGTTGGTAGGCCTCCCCCTTCATGCCTGTGTAGGCAGAAGCCCACTTAAAATTAGGAGGAACGATCATTTTTTTTAACAGCAGGCTTCAAGCCTAGACCCAGATTTTTTGAAGCTTGTCCTTATTTAAGGTATTTTGTGGCTATATATCACAACAGGGTCAATCCCGAGAAGCAATTATTGCAAGGTATCAACCCACCTTGGATTTGGAGCCATTCCATTACAGGACACACTTACAACAACACCAACACTTACTCACAATTTGGCAAAACCTAATATGTACTTCTTTGGGATATATGAGGATAAAATATGTAGCCATGTAAATAATGTCAAACTCTACACAGGCAGTGGCTGGGCTAAATTAGAAAAGAAAATTCTGAAGCTGTGTCATAGTACATTGCAATACTTTGTTTCGCATAGGTCACTTGAGCTGTGAGGCATATCCATATTACTAGCCGAGAATGGTAAACCGGATGGCATGGACGCAGGTACACGGCGATGGGACCATCAGACGTACTGCACAGGCGTGTACAGCTCAACTAACGGAAATAGCAAATAAAACAACCGCCATATTGTGAGTGGCACTGCTGCGGAGTGAAGTTAGGAATAATGTGCTGCTTGGGATTGTACAAACTGCTGAACGCTTTACACCAAATTCAAACACAATACAGCTCAACGATACACACACGAGCCCACCTGGATAAGATCAATGAACGCAGGCGCCTACAACAAGCGTCAGAAACTGCGGAAGCAAAGCAGGCACAGGTTAAGACACTACGGGGTCTGCAAAGGTCCACAAAGATAGTACGGAATATATAAGAGCACACCGATCAAAAAAAATCAATTGTGTAAAAGCACATAGTACACACAAATCATGTGCTCTCAGCGCATAGAAAGCGTAGAAGGACAATACGGAGAATAGAGACCCAAAGGCATTGGAGAGAAAAAAAGGCAGATAAGAGATTATGAAAACAGTGGAATTCAAACAAACAAACGATGGCGCGATACACATGCAGACAAAGGTACAGAATATGAAAGCGGTAAAATTCGAAAGTATTGTAGCGTCCCAGCCAGGTTGAGGGCTTTTTGGTTTTAAGTGACTGTTAGGTCCGATTGAGGGAAGGCGGAGTACAGCACGGAGGACTGATAGCGGGGTATTGATTTCATGCGGTAATAGGGGGGGCATTGGAGAGGGTGCTAGAAAGTTGTGTTTGGGGTTAGGAAGTCAGCGATTGTTCAGGTAAAACTTTTGTGACACTTTATCATGTCAGTCACTACAGTATCAAAGAAAAGATAGAAATGATTGCATTACCGCAAACAAAAGGTTATTAATCATCAAAACCAGGTGTAATTGAAAAAATACCAGGACAAATTGAGGTCTGAAAAAAACAGTAGACAACAAAGTCTTTTCGCGTTCGCATCATTCAATGGACAAAAACGTGGATTTACACAATAATGGACCATATGCTATGAGAATCTGTGGTCCCACAACAGTTAAAGGAACGACAAGTTACATTTCAAAGAGTACACAATTCGGTCGGGTGTATATTGATGATCTCGGAGTAGCGATGCAAATTTTAACAGGCAAAAAGAAAGGTGATGTATATATTCCGCGAGTAACATTACACACCAAAGGAGATCGTGATATGCCATTCGTAGTAAAATGTTTACAGTTTACAGTGAGAATAGCTTTTGCTATGACAATCAATAAATCACATGGACAAACAGAAAAACACGGATTATTTATTACAGAAACAGAAACAATATTCACTCACGGGCAGTTATACGTTGCGTTATCACAATGTGTCTCCAAAAAATATCGTTTTTAATGAAGCTTTAAAGTAAAAGTGAAAATAATGAAATTGAAACAATTCCAACACACAAATCATGTGCTCTCAGCGCATAGAAAGTGTATAAGGACAATACGGAGAATAACTTCCCTGAAGAAACAACTGGCAATACAACTAATGAGTTTACACGTTATTGTCAAAGGGGTCAGGTTAGACTGCCTCCTTTAGATGAATATCCTGAATATCTACGGATGTTTCTAACTAACAATGTACCCGAAAGTATAAACATTATGGACTGCATTAGATCCTACAATAGTTCATTTGCTTTTGCATCTACCGGGGTAAATATCAAGCCACCTGCTGGCAATGGCCCATACTGCTTTCGCGTATGTGGACAAATATTACATCGGATTGGAACAATGCACCCTGAGCCAAATCATGAATGCAAATATGCGCAGATCTACGTGTTAGATCCAGATGACGCACTCTATCAACGATTTTACTACAAATGTTGCGTATAAAGAAGTATTCCAATAGATCCTTCTAATGTGCCATGCTATGGGTTCTTTACTTCCTTTGTTCATCATCTACACCTTTACAATTCGATATATCTCATACATTCAGCAATGTATTTCGGGTTACCGAACCCCGGGGGTAGGCAAGCGAAGCGAGCAGGGGGCGGAGCCCCCTTGTATGCTAACTATTGTGCAGCGCATTCAAAGTTAGTAACAGAAAGTCAAGCTTTAAACATTGTGTTATTGTAAGGTACTTAACTAATTCCTTAATATATTGGTGATACAGGGTAAAATGTAACATATCACTTTTAATTCCATAACCTGTGTCTCTTATGTTTTGGCAGTGTGGCCTAGTGACAAAACAATTTTACCGTTATTTTACTTAATTTATCAAATGTTAACAAAAAAATATATTGTTGTACTACAGATGAGTATTTCTATGAAACACACCAATATAGCAATGAATTCCAGTTAAACGAAAGCATTCAATTCAGAACAGCGCAGCAATTCCAATATACACAAGAACAATGAATGATAAAATACCAAAAAAATTAAACTCAGTACACAATGTAAAATGAAGCTGTTTAAAATAACAAGAGACAGAAATAATTACTCAATTTAAAAATCAGAACTGGCACACTCAATAAAAAATAAAAACACTTACTCTTGAGTCTAGGTTAAATGCAGTCTTCCTTAAGTCCTGCAGTGCCCTCTGCATGAATTCAAATGCATGACAATCCACACAGGGACGACCTAAAGTAATAAAAAAAAAAATAGCAGCATAGAAGTGCAAGAGGAACTAAACCAGGATATGGTCATTCACATACTCACATCTGGATACTTTAAAGATGTTAATCAACATAACTAACCTAAGATGTGGCGCCAGTTCGTTTCAGGACCATAAATACATACTGTTCTGTATGGGGTATAGTGGGTATAGATAACAGATGATTAAAGGCTTTATGAAGTGGAAATACCTTTCATCTACTTTTTAATTCTTTTGAAGGCTGCATACTGATTAATTAGAACATTAATATTTTTTATTAATAAATTATACCTAAAAACAATATATCAAGTTTCTGAATGTATCATCATGCCTCCACTTCGTTCCACTCTGCTTCATTAGTTAATTTTACATCTATAATATATATTGGGACAGTGCAGTGAGTTCTTTTATCACAGGTCTGAATTTTAGTTTGGGCACGTATTAGTGGAGCATATGCTCTCAATGAGTCTTATCTGGATACGTTGGTTCCAAGATATACAGTATGGAGAGATGAACAATTTATATTTATAAAATGTCCAATTAAAATTTCTATACAGTATTTGAAGTCTATACAATGTCTTCTTATTTTATATATAAAAGTATATAAAGTATATAAAATGTTTATATATACATATATGCAGTACATTATGTATATTGTATATAAAGGTAGTATTAAACCAAACAAGTTAAAAACATCAGGTCAAAACATAGGTTACAATGTTCGTATGAAGGAAGCCCCAGAGAATAGTCACCCACAGTACATAAAGGATTATGAGATCTTGCTTTTTAAATTGTCTGCTTATTTATTGTGCAGAGAAATACTAGTAGTCTGAGTACATAAAGTATGAATTTAAGTGTATAACAGCCAGTAACATAGTGAAGCCTGGTTCATACCAGTGTGGATATCAAAGTCACACACATGATCGATATCTGTATGGAGTTTGTACCTTCACCCAGTGTCTGCATAAGTTTTCCTTCATGTAGCCAGTTTTTCTCTCACATGTCCTTAGACATACGGTATTTGTCAAGTTAATTAGTAATTCTAAACTGGCCACATGATTGTGGCTATGTGAGTAGAACCTGTAAGAAACTGGTAACCTGTAAGGGGATGTTTTCCTTCTTGTACTTAACATGGCCAGGATGAGCTCCAGGTCTCTGCACCTCAGAATTGGATTAAGCAGGTTGTAGATTGTTAATCGAAATGTTTAACTAGAGTTTGACATACTGTAGATTACTAGTGCCCTAAGACAAGGCAAGACAAATAGTCCCTTAAAAAGGACAAATTGTAGGCTACAGCATGTGTTTGTGAACAAACTGTTATAAGGAGATATGGCATGTGGTATGAGGGCAATGGCTGATTCACTCAGTGATTTATAGCTTGGTTGATACTTTCTCTAATTTACATTAACAGCACAGGTTGAGGTAGTGAACAAATATGTGAAATGTACTGTACAGGTGACATCAAAACCAGAGAGATATCAACTGTACTGCCAAGCTGTTCTCCTGCATAGGGAAAAGTCATCTGAGATACTTTGAGACCTTAGAATCATATAAAGACTCTGTCATCAGAATGGATGGCCCAGCACAGATACTACAATAGAATTCTCAGAGGGGATCCCAATTGGCCTAGGTCTATGTGACTTACAATTGATCATGGACCTCCCAAAGGTTTATTTTCTCCATTGGTGCCACTCAGGTTTTTTGTTTTCCTCTCCTCCACTGAGAACTGTCTATAATTCAACAGTTAAGTAATGGAGAAATATTGTTGGATTCCATTTATGTTAATCCGTTTCAAACTACTTTGTTTTCCTGTGTGTTTAAACAAATTTTGTTTTTATGTTTACTAATTCTGTATTTAGTAATCTGTAAATTTTATACTTACCAATTACCTAGGGTTTTGTTATAGAGCTCTGTGCCTGCACTCAGTGAAAAGCGCTTGACAAAAATAATCTAAATTGAATAAACTGAATAGTGTGGAGACAGGAGATACACCTGAACAATCTTCACGGAACACCTGAACAATCTTTATGGACAAACTGTGTTTTATCCTCTATGCTTCACTTCTTCAAAGAAATTGGCAGGCCATGAACCAGGGCCTCCAAGTCAGGAAGCAGCACCCTGTGCACTTGGGCTAAAGGGATTTTCCCTCCCCAAAAGTGATTAGATGGAGTTGTGACTTTTAGACTGCAATTGGGAAAGTCCCATACTACACAGTGGTTAGCTCTGCTTCTCTGAGTCTAACTGCACCATCTATACCTTGTTCTTCTTTCGGCTGCTCCCATTAGGGGTTGCCACAGCAGATCATCTTTATCCATATCTTCCCGTCCTCTACATCTTGCTCTTTCACACCCACCACCTTCATGTCCTCTCTTACCACATCCGTAAACCTTCTCTTAGGCCAACACTTAGAAATTACAGCTTAATGCAGAGATAGCTATTAAACATTTTAGATTTTTTTTTATCATTTTCAGACAGTAACTGTATGAAGATCATTTGTACGGTGTTGGGGTTGTGTGTTTGAAACACTCAGGCCTGAAATAAGAGAAGAATGTCCCTAAAGATGACAGAATCCAGAGTTAGACAGCAGCCTCAAACTACAGAACTGGAGAAGAGTTTATGAAATGTATGATAGCCCAATGAGGTTCCAGTGAAAGAGACACATAAGGAAACCTACTTTTAAAGGAGTAATGAAGCACTGAAGAAGTAGGCCAAGCTATAGGCTGATCACATCCTGGTTACTAAAACTGAATCTTTGTAACAATAACAGATCAGAATTAAATATTTTTTTACAATGTACTTATGTGTCATCCAAAGGCAACTGGATAAACTCTTCCTAGATGACATGTCTGCAGCATGAAGGAGAAATTATACATTTGAAAGGACAAATATCAACAGACACTAGCCAAGTGAAACAGTTATCAGAATTCTCTGAACAAAAAAAGTCAAATTCTGTGAATAGCATAAATGACAATTAACCATATGGATCATTTAATTAAGCCTACTGTAGCTCTTCGTGGTCTAAATGTTTAGTAGTATGGCTTGTAGGAGGACTTTCAGGTACTGCTTTTGCCAGTTGTTGCCACAAGCCAGCTAATTAAAAAAGAACTGGAAGGCAAGCTTCAATTTATGCACCAGCTTAAGACAGAAATTTAAAAAAAGCTTAGTGTCATTTGCCTTCAACAAAACTGGTCCTGTGATCTACTTGAAGTACGAAATCATGTTTTGTTGTTGTTACAAAAAGAAGTATAAGTAAAGTTAATTAAAAGTATTTGTTTTTTAATACTTAAAATCAATAATGTCAAGCTCATTTCAAAGAAAAACACACCGTATGTTTTAAAGTCTCATATACAGAATACTGATTTATTGCATAAAATTTTAAATGGAGTGTGTTGTGTATCAACTTTCATTTTAAATATACACATATATAACTTCTATAGCTCGTTTCTAATATTTGTATTTCTGTGCTTTATCATGCATTGAAATTAATTTTGCTTTGCACTTTGTTAGTTGGTTGGCTTTGGGTTGTCATGTGTGCTTGGTATGATGGCCAGTGATGATGCGATACATGCAAGGTAATATATAAAAGAAGGTTTGATAGACTAAGTTAGTATTTTCAGACTTGAGTTTGATTACTGAGTTGGTCACTTTCTGTGTGGTGTATGTATTTTATATTCACTGGGGATTTCTTCCACATTCAGAAGATGTACATACATGTTCAGTGTGTGTGTCAGCATGTTTCTATGACTAGCATCTCAAAAAGGGTGGCTCCTTACCTTACATCTGTTGCTACCTAGCATAAGCTCTTTTTGACCTTGTAAAGCATAATAGATAGATAGATAGATAGATAGATAGATAGATAGATAGATAGATAGATAGATAGATAGATAGATAGATAGATAGATAGATAGATAGATAGATAGATAGATAGATAGATAGATTCTGACTTTAAGCAAAAAAAATTGTGAGCACTAAACAAATGAAAATTCACCATTTTAAACACATTTTAAATAAATACCAATTGTTACAATCATGCTACACAAGTGAACATATTAGACCTAAGTCATGATTTCTGGTTCTAGAAAACTTGTGTTTCTCTGACCACTTTTTCTTCACTCTTCTCCACAAAGTGAAGACCAGATAAAACCAAAAATACCAAAATTTAATAAGGTCTAACATGTGTCTTTGGAATGTGTCAGAAAAGCCAATGTTCCAAGAAACAAAAAACACAGAACTTGTAACAGCATGCAGATTGCACAGCTACTGTGGCAAGGGCAGGAATCTGACCAAGTGCTATGAAGCAGTGAGACAATAAAGCTAACCATTATGCTATTATTCTTTTCAGTTGTGAAATGTTTCATTTTTCAGACTGTGCTCTTGTCATCATCTTGTTAATTGAGATATTATTTTTAAAAAGGAAAATTGAGAAAACTACTCACATAATGAGACCCCATCAACAGACCTTTGGGATTTAATCCATCTACCCCCTCAGTTCAAGTTCACTTCAGTTTCACACTATTTTCAGCATCTTCTTCCAGTGCCTACTATGGAATTCCCAGACACCCTTATACCAATCAAGAAATAAATATTTCCAGCGTGTCCTGATTTGGTATTTGATGGTATCCTCCCATAGGGCTGTGCCTTTTACACCACTTTTGTGCGCAAACTTCAGCTGGCTCCTCATGATCCAGAGAACCATCAGTTCTACATTGAGTTCCTCGTAAACTGCAGAGTTTCTCACCCTATTAAATCTAACATATTTTTTTAGATTATTCAGCATATTCTAATGGTGTGGGTTTTCCTCCTCCCACATGCCCAAAGATGTGCATGCCAGACTAACTATCAAATCTAAAGTTAGCCCCAATGTAAGTGTGAGCAAGAATGTGTTAGTGGGCACTGCACTGGACAGGCACCATATTGTGCCTTGTGCACAGGTGCTACTGAGATTAGTAATTTTGAGAATGTTATGTTCTGTATAGTGTGGCGCAGTGGTAGCATTATTACCTTGCAAGAAGGAGACTCGGGTTCATGTCCCAGGACTTTCCTGGGTGGAGTTTACATACCGTATTCTCCTTGTGTCCGCTTGAGTTTCCTCCAAGTGTTCTGGTTTCCATCAAAATTTCAAAGACATGCAGGTTGGATGCACCCTGGCCATCGGACCTTACTCCTTTTCTATGTTAACTAATGTTGTCTTATTTTAATTCCTTATTTTGTCTTTTATTTTTCTTTTCTTCATTATGTAAAGCACTTTGAGCTACTTTTTGTATGAAAATGTGCTATATAAATAAATGTTGTTGTTGTTATTTGTGTATGTGCAGGTTTGTGACTGTGTGTGTGTGTGTGTGTTTGTCTATGTGTGTGTGTTCACCGTGTGATGGACTGGCGCTCTGTTCAGAGATTGTTCTTGCCTTGTTGCCCTATGCATGCTGAGACAGGCTCCAGCTTCTCCATGACTTTGGCCTTAAAGAATGGATTAAGAAAATGAATGGATGAATGTTCTGTATATTGTACTGTATATTGTATTGTTCACAAATAATAATGTGTCAAGCACTACAGGTCAGAAGTAAAAATTTGGGGAAAAATGTGCTCATGCTTTTTGAACCTACTGACACTGTTTACACTGCCTAGTTACTATTTGGGAGAACCTTTTTTATTCAAAGCAATGGGCACAGTTTTGACAGCATAGTCAAATTTGAATGAATACGGTGGTCTAATGTTTTTGCTAATAAAAATAATGATATAAATCTATTCATTTATTTTCTAAATCCACTTTCTTCATTATCTATTAGCAGGACGCCCGCCGATCGCCTAGGGACACGAGTGCATTATTAAAAGTGTGTTAGCAACACAACTGGATGATGACAGAATAGCTTAATATTTAGTCAACATCCACCAGCCACCTCCTCAGAACATCCCACAGGAATCCTCAAAACATAACCTGAGGAACTGAAGCTTGAATTGATCCGACAGTTACAGAAAAAAAGAAAAGATACTCACTTTCCGCTGGAATGACAGTGCCGGCCTCTGGGCTACTTGCGCGTATTGGCTTCACCCATATCGATGCCATCAGTGCCACCGTGAGCACCAAAAAGAGCATAGGCTGCGAGACTGGAGGAAGCGCCATGGCCGGGGTCCGCCGCGGAGCTCTGCCAAGGCTGTAAATGATAAGGAACGATAGCATAGGGCTTTAAACATTTAAGCCAACATGACAGCATGCGAAAACATGGCACAGACAGAACAAAGACCTGAAGCGGCGTCATGTACAAAATACAGGTAGCTAAATAACATTATAAAATGCTGTCACTCAGGATTGACCAATATAAGGCATTGTTAAGCACCTGATCCTCAAAACCAATAGGTAAATCAGTATAGCAGTTCTGTATTTTTAAATCTGCCAGCGTCCGATTAAAGCCATCAGGAATCTCTTTCACAAAAGAGAAGAACCCCCACCTCATAATAGCCGTTTACCTTTGGCAGTCGAAGATGCGCACAGAAATTGGCAGGAGTGTCAACCAATCAAAGCGCTCCGGTTTTACAAAACGCAAAATTGAATGAAGATACGGATTGATCCCTTCCGGCCACCGTACAAAATTTAATCGTATGGTAAAGCTTCTTTGCTGGGATATTGTGACTGCGAGTGTATATGTGTCTCACTCGTACGGAGACAAAAGGGAAAATAAATAATTACTGCTCGATCTGTTAGCAGTTTAATTCACCTGTCGAATGATGCAATGTGTAGCAAAAAGCATGTAATATGTCTAGAAGTCCATTTTTATAACTTGTAAAGATACAAGGATTTACAGATGGTCAATGGACGTAACTGGAAACGAAAGATGTCCATTTAAGATAAAAAATACATTTTCCAGGAAATTATCACCGTGAAATATATGTAAACAGTATAATATGTAAAGGATGCATTATTTTTAATATGTTTAAAAATAAAAAAATAACTAAGTAATGGGACATCAAATCCGAGTTCAATAATCAAGCAAAAGAATTAAAGGTACTACCTTAAGATTCAAAAATAGGAAAAAAATTAATTACGTGGTAAATTTTAATTTGCCAAAACTTCGGCTTAAACATCGAGATGTGATGTGTTTATTGCACAATTCAAGATATTTTATTAAGCAATGTTATATATGATTACTTGGCTTTATTAGTACTAAATCCTGCATGGAATGTATACAACCTTTGTTTCAGTTTACAAACCTGTTAATGCTTAATAGTGGAAGTGGAATATTTTAAGATTTTAAAAGTAAGCATAAGTAATCCAATTGTCTCTTACATTGTATTATCATTTACAATGTGCTAGTGCTTCACTTGTAGAAACACAAAAGCTATTGTATCATGATTTGTAGTTGGTAGACTTTGAACCTTTATCCTTTACAATACAAAAGGTTACTATCCTGAGTTGCCTCGAAAGCTTGCATATTCTTTTTAGTTAGCCAATAAAAGGTGTCATTTTGCTTGGCTTTTCTTACCAATACATAGAATTGCTGGTATCCAATCAGTGTTGGGTATTTAATTTGCACACACTCAGTACTGCTGGAATGGAGGTTTATGAAGATAAATGGATGAGCGGATGGACACATAACACTGTTACTAAATGGCTTTGCTGCCTTCTCTTAAAATGTGTTTGAATCCATGAAAAGTTTTCACAAAACTGAGTCATTCAGCACAACATTGCTAACAATCCTTAATCAGAAAACTTTTGAATATATTGTCATGTTAAGATTTGAAAGTCATCAAAGTTGTCTACTACACTGTTTCGTTTCTTATTGCACATTATGGTATAATGTGCAAATAAATAATTTTATCATGAAGCTTTCATTTCTGCTCCTGTATTCTAATTTTAAAAATTACATTTAAAGTAACATCTGGCATCCTTTCAGAAACTAAAATATTGTTGTCACCTTTCATTATTGTTTTGCTTAAAGTGAAATGATTGAACCTTTTTTATAGCTAATACCCTACAGTCATTCTACCAGTTTTTCTCTGAAATTTTTCTAGCCTTTGGACAGTAGGAGGAAACTGGAGCACCAAGGGGAAACCCACAGAGAGACAGGGAGAACCCAAGACATAAACCATTGTCTCCTTACCGCAAGGCAGCAGCACTACACTGCGCAACTATGCTACAATATAAATATATTGTAAGTAAAATGTAACATTTTACAAGAGATACAATTAGCATCTTTAGGGAAAATATGTACTGGCAAGTATCGCTATCACATTCTTTCTGACTGCCAAATCCACCACATCAGGTGCTGGAGTCATGTTCACTATACATTCCTATCATTGATCTAAATGGCTTCTGTCATTTTATCTGGGCATTCATAAACACCAAGCACTACCTTCACATCATTCTTCTGTGCAGTATCATAAGCACATTCTAGTTGTTAATAGAAAGCATCCTTGTTTTCTTTGTCAGCATCTTTTATGGGCACATATTTTTATATTAAATTATTTTGCTCTGATGCTGATGATTTATCCTAAGAGTAACTTCTTCAAATGCCTACTAATTACAAGCCCATTGCCAAAAGTTATTTTTATATTATCACTGTAGAATTGTGTGCTTTCCAATATCTACTGTGACATTTTTTCTTGCACGGATTTCAGTATATGGTATTTGCTCAACTGTTGTCTTAACTCTCAAAGGCTCCTCGCCATTACTGTATAGGCTAAAACATTCCATGTTGCCATCAGCAAATCATATTTCCCTTTATTGTCCAATTATTTCTGTTAAGTTTTCTAGGATGGGGCCATAAGTCCTCTGCCAACCCACCACCAGGAAGAGCGGTTTATTTATTCCAGCATGCTGTACTCCTAGACAAGCTGCCTTCAACTCAGCTGCAGAATATCATCCACCCCTTCTCAGTTAGTCTTCTGCCTTGACCCTTGGATTCTGTTGCTGACCTGTTAATAGGTTCATTATCATCAGCCCTAGAAATGTGCCCTGCTGCCTGCGCCCCCAATCTGACATGCCTGGTCTCACATTTCACCCAGGTAACCATGCCTGGACCCCATCTCTCACATGGTCGCAAACACGCTTCTCTGAAGGGACTGATTATTGCATCTGACCCTTGAACAGAGTCATTCATCTTAACAGGGTTCAACACTTGTAGGTGATAGAGGAGATGCAGTAAAGATATAAAGTAATATGCTTTATTATTTAGGATATTATGTGCTGCAATATACACTTTTTTGGGCTCATTGGTATAACATTTGGATACAATGTTCATCCATTTTATGCTTACAAAATGATTTACTGATTTGTCTGGCACATATAACATTTTTTTTTTCCTTCTATTATTTCAGCCACCACTAACCAAACTATATAACAAGTCTTTTAGCTAATCTAGGTTTGAACTGGTTTGTGTTGACTACAGTCTACACTAATTGACTCTCAAAGTGCTTTGTAAAATAAGAAGCCCGATTAAATTAGGTGCCCTAGCTCTTCCATTAAAGATTCTAAATAACCCTAATTCACGGCTGCTCAAGTTTTGTCCTAGAGAGTCATAATGGGTGCAGGTTTTTGTTTATTTCAATTTCTTTGTTATATTTGCAGAAGCCAATTATTCCTGCTGAAGTAAATATTCCTCAAGCAACATTTTTGTATTTCATTTTTGTTAACTCACTTGTTAAGCTTCCCAGCCCTTAATCAGTTATTTAAATCTTTAACAGTAATGAAATGTTTGGTTTTATATTTCATAATACTCATTTGTATCTATCACTGGAAATTCTGGCTAGATTGTCTGCTCTTGCATGAGACCAAGAGGCATTCCACATCTTCTAGCCTGTTCTGATTAGAAAAATAGTGAGGACTACCTAGCTTATTTCCTAGTAAATGCACTCCTCTAGTAGACAAGTAGGAAGGAGGTCATTCCTGTTTGACATGCACATATTCACTTTTCTTGTTCTTGAACTTAAAGCTACACACTCTTGTCTCTCTCTCTTTTCATGAGCTCTTTTCTATTGGGCATCTGTCATTGTCTCCCCATATCTTAGCCTAGACATAAGGTTTTCATTTCTTTCACTGCTTTGAAGTTCCTTATTCTGTAACCTGTATGATGCTTTATCTTAATTAGGATCAGCCTTGTGTAATGAAAAGCATATAATTGTGGTATAAAATTAAGAGAAGAGTAACAATACAACAAAATGTCTAGCAACAAATTAAAAAAAAAAAAACTGTGATCCACACTGACATTGTAGTTCACCTATAACAATTCTGTAATTTTTTAAATATACATATAGGAACATTCATTAAGGCAAACTGATAAAACCTATCCATCCTTTAATTTTCTGAACTATAAAATATCCATCCATCTATGAGTCTAATATTACATAGTCTCACATTCAAAGATTATCTTCTATAAGCTGCTCTAAATTAATAAAAAGGATGTACATCCTAAGATAACTGACATTGAGTCAAGGACACCAGTTTATTTATATATTATAGTTTCATTTTTCTGAGTCCATCTAACAAAATTCAAGGTTCCAGGGACCCATAGTGAGGGTTTATCAATGAGGAGCAACAACAAATCAGTATATACAATAACAGAACACACGTTAAAAAAAAGAAAATTATCTCTATTTTATATATCAAATACATGGGTAGGTATTTAATAATCTGTTTTATATACTGTATATAACGGTTTCCTGGAATTTCTGTAAAAAACACAATAAGAATCTGAACACATTTAGAGGCTTTTGGTGTAACTCATTCTATTTGTCAAAGTATGCCTTTAGCTTAGAAGAGTGTTACTTCTTGATGTAATTCCTGCACAAATTCTGATGCTGTAATTTAAAAAAAGAATTCCTTGAAAAAACAGAATTCCTTCTACACTGTGCACCTGTGTACATCAAAACTATAACTGAATAATTAAGATAAACTAAAAACAAAACAAACAAAGACACTTCACTACTGCTACATGTGTAATATAACTCCACCTTCTGCTTTGTGTGTGCCAAAAAGTGTTTTAATAATAATAATAATAATTCTTTGCATTTATATAGCGCTTTTCTCACTACACAAAGCACTCAGCAATTGCAGGTTAAGGACCTTGCTTAAGTGCCCAACAGAGCAGAGTCCCTTTTGGCATTGAGCCTTTTGTTTCAGTTTTGGTGAAAAGTTCCATAATGTTGAGTCACTGAATGATTCATTCATTTCATCAAGTAACAATGCACTTCACCCAGTCAAACCACCAATCCAAGAAACTCCAAACACCAACCTACTCCACCACAAGACCAATGGTGCTGCACATCTAGATAAAAGACAATAGACTAAAAGAATCCTCTACCTAATTAAAAACCACTGTGAGAAATGTTTGAAATATGTGATAACAAAGCGGAATATGATAATGTTGCCTATTCTGAGATCCATATTTACACTTTGGGATGAGCAATTCAGGTAATTAGCAGAACTATTTTTTGTTGAAAGCTACATAATTAGGGAGTTTCAGCAATAGAAACAGTATACTTGTTGGCCAAGACAGCATTCCCTTCGGCATTACTGCTACCTCTTGCATTTTGCACAAGTCACCTCTAAGTTCAGCCCTTTCCACATTATTTGCCAGTCACCTGTTAAAGTTATCTTCCCTTGTAATAAGCAAAGGTTTCTTCACATCCCAGTTGAATAAAAAATTGATACAATCTTTTAATAGTTTTTTTTTTTAATAATGTTATGGATATATCCATCCATCCATTTTCCAACCTGCTGTATCCGAACACAGGGTCACAGGGGTCTGCTGGAGCCAATCCCGGCCAACACAGGGCACAAGGCAGGAACCAATCCCGGGCAGGGTGCCAACCTGTTATCTCACAGATAAAATTAAGACAATACTTCAAACATGTAGGATTAAACACATGGATAGCAAACCTATATTTTAAATGATAAAACAGAAATAAAGAACCAGCTGTCCCAGTATGCTTTAACTATACTTTACTATCAAATGTGCTGTGGGTCATCCATATGCCCATCTCCAAAGTACCGCCTAAGCACACCTTTCATTGCTACTTTATTTGTTTCAGATGAACCTTGAGTCTATTCAACTCTCCAGTTTGCTATTACTTTAATTCTCACCCAACTTTAGACTGTTCAAAAATTCTGGCAAAAGTTACTTTTAAACACTCGTCTCCTGGCATAAGCCTCTGGGGTCAGGCTTAACTATTTTTGGCACCAGCCATCCTTACACCCTGCATAACACAAAAAGAGCTGGCTTCCTACATTATTTATGGGACAACACAGGCCAACTCATTCAAGTCATTCTCATAAAAGACTATGTGCTGCCCCCTAGATGCCAAATAAGAAAATATGACACTCCCTCTACTAATCCCTGGTCTCACCCTGAATACATAAAATATGGCTGCTGATATGACTTGGGTTGCCTACTGTCTGAAGTCATGGAGAATTTAATTTTGGGAAATCCTTTATAGGGTCTTTCATTTTGTAGCGGCTGTTGTCCTTTTTCAATAGTATACAGAGTGGCAGTAAGGCTCTCTCTTCTTTCTCTTTTTTGGTAGAAGCCATGGCAAAAGCAATAAAAAAAACCACTCAGAATATTGAAAATATGCTGCAATGGACGGTAAGGACAAACCCTAACTTGATTACAGTAGTATCAGAAGGTGGAATGATCTTCATCAGGCATACCAGATGTAAAGAATAGTGTTACACTCTTGATCTTTTGAAGAGTATCTTTGTCTTTATTATCTGCTATTTTTACTTGAATAGCACTGTCCTTTCATATACAGATTGGACTATTATGTTTTTTTATTTCCAGTACACGTAATGCTTTTAATAAAAGGCTTTTTATTGAACACTACCAAAAAACTATTGTAAATTTAATGGAGGGTGGTGATGTGATGCATTTTGATTAGCATGCACAAATAAAAAATTCACAGTACTCTGCACATGATGCAATAAAGACCCTATAAAACTAAAATGTGCAGCACTAGTAAGCATTTCCTTTTACCATTATTATTTGGTACTGTGCACTTAAATCTATTGTAATTACCATTTTCTCCATTGTTTAGCCCTGTTTCATCTCAATTTACAGTTTACAGTTAAATAGATCTGGACAATATTTTTCCATCATATTCTGGATTTTACATTTTTGCTGAATGTCCTAATGTCTCCTTGGGCTGTTCCTGTACTGTCTAGATCACCTTCTGTTAGTATGCACTCTGACCTGTCCTCATGACATGCTTTCTTTCTACGCAATTGCGAGACCAACTATAATTAATCACAGTCGTTTCATATTGTGTCATAAGTTCATTGCCATACTGATGTTATACTCATATTGAATAGTTCTTTCTTGAGTTTTTCTATTTGTTACATGACAAGCCGTTTTCGACAACAATTAATTCACTTTGCTTTCACCAGTAAACAAGATTGTTAGGGAGAAACAATATTCACCTGTCAAACAGCTTGTCCACATTTTACAGTGCTTTTGCATCTAGTGTGGTCGTAAATGTATTATATTATTTGATGCTTTAAATACTTTATCCATACGTGGAGAATGCTCAATTGTTGTTTTTTTTTTTTTGTTTTTTTTCTGGATTCATGCTTAGCATAGAAAATAATATATAACATTTAGAAAGCACACAAAATAATATTTGAGGTTTTAAGTAAAACTTTTATGGTTTATTTTTTTAGTTCTATCCAAACGCCTCATTAATTTCCCTTTAGAAAGGCAGAAATACTGTATTAATTTTAACAAATCTTCAAAAAAAAAAAAGCATTTAGCTAATTCTATAGTTTTCGCAAGGATACATGGGAGTACAAATTCAGAAATTTGCTTTTTACTCCCTCTGCTCTTTTTATTATTTAACCATTGACTCATGTGTGGCAACAGCCTCTCTCTATCTCTTATTCACACACACACACAGACACAAATGATGAATAAGGTTAAGTTGCTAAGAACTTGCACAAGATCAAGGATAACCAACATACATCCATCCATCCATCCATTTTCCAACCCGACAGGGTCACGGGGGTCTGCTGAAGCCAATCCCAGCCAACACAGGGCACAAGGCAGGAACCAATCCCGGGCAGGGTGCCAACCCACCGCAGGACACACACAAACATCATGCATACACTAGGGCCAATTTAGAATCGCCAATCCACCTAACCAGCATGTCTTTGGACTGTGGGAGGAAACTGGAGCGCCCGGAGGAAACCCACGCAGACACGGGGAGAACATGCAAACTCCACGCAGGGAGGACCCGGGAAGCGAACCCGGGTCCCCAGGTCTCCCAACTGCGAGGCAGCAGCGCTACCCACTGCGCCACCGTGCCGCCCAACCAACATACACATTTTTCTAATTTGTTAACGTATTATTAATTATGAAGCACCTTTATCAAACAGAGAGAAAAGCAGTAAACATTATTCTAGCATTAGTCTATCATTGATAGTTATACTATACACATAGAAGTGATGCTCATATGTACATACGAAGTGGCCATTAGTCCTCTAGTGTAACATGGTTCCAGTATCATATGAAGTGGTCTTTGAATAGCCCACACACTGCCTTAGACCGTTATTCTAGAAACAGAGGGGAGAAGATTTAGAGGGGAAAGTGTTCACTTAAGTTGCTGCAGGTCTTCAAAGCCAATGGTGATATGCCAAGAAAAAATAACATAGTAATAATTAAGAATAATAGAAAAAAGGAAAAGTAACAAAATAGGAAAATAATTTTTAAAAAGTTAGAAATAAATCATGTGTCACACACGTGTGAATAGGAGGCAGCTAGAAGGACTAAAAGAAGGTAATTCCACGCAGGCCAGGGGGTGTCGGGGTGCAGTAAACCTTTCTCTTTTATCTCTGCAGACCAGACACTGGAAATTCTGCCTTATTCCATCCATCCATCCATTATCAAACCCGCTGTATCCTAACACAGAGTCATGGGGGTCTGCTGGAGCGAATCCCAGCCAACACATGGTGCAAGGCAGGAACAAATCCCGGGCAGGGCGCCAGCCCACCGCAGGACACATACACACACACGGGACAATTTAGGATCGCCAATACACTTAACCTGCATGTCTTTGGACTGTGGGAGAAAACCAGAGAACCCGGAGGAAACCCACGTAGACACGGGGAGAACATGCAAACTCCATACAGGGAGGACCCGGGAAGCGAACCCAGGTCTCAGCAGTGCTACTAGGGCTGCTACTAGGGCTGGGCGATATGACCAAAATTCTATATCACAGTATTTTTCAAAATTATACCAGTTTCACGGTATTCAACTGTATTTTTTTCCCCATGCATGAGTGGATGTTAACCACATTTTCCACTGCAATTACTGCAGTAGACTGGCTAAGAATAACCTATTCCACTTTTTATTGAACAAATTTTGCAAATAACTTAAACTATAATTTTGACAGCATATTTTCAACCATCCAAAGAGGCATTTAGACTTAGTAAAATATTCAGAGGTGCTTGTCAAAAGTTGTATTGCACTGAACATGTCTTAGAAAAGGAATAAAGAGTAAATATTTTTTGTAAACCAACTACACTTTCTGTTAATTTTAACAATCTCTGTCCACTGACACATTAGCTATTTGGATTGTAATGGCGTTGGTTATCTCGATCCACCGCTTACTTTATTTGTCGTAGGCAGTACCTCTAGCAAATGCGTCTACAAGTGATATCAAGTGTCCTCTAGCTTTTTCAGTTTTACCTGAGGACGTGGAGGGTGCCAACCTTAGTTCCATACATTCATGGTACTCCAAAGCATGTTTACGGCTAAGGTGGTGCAGCAAATTGCTCATGTTGCTGCCTCCAGCGACAACTTTAGCTTGACAGCATTTGCAGTAAATAGTTGTTTGGTCCACATCCGACCTTTTAAAACCAAAATCTCCAGGCAACAGACGCGACTCCTTTTTTCGGCAAAAGTTCTTCTGTGTCATCGTGTTCAACTTTATCGTCTGCTACAGCTACATTTTCGGAATGTTCTCTGTCCATTTTCACCGCTCAATACCTCCACTAAAGCATGTACTCCGTTGCATGTGTGTTTAGCGGTGTAGCAGTGAAAAAGTTCCTCCCTTAAAGTTTCCTGCTGCGCCACGTTCTGAACATTGTTTAGGCTATTTAAACTGGTATTGTGGTATAAGAAAAATCCATATCATAACAAAAATAAAAAACAGTTTTCGGTATGAAGCGGTATACCTCCCAGCACTAAGTGCTACCACTGTGCCACCGTGCTGCCCTCTGCCTTATTCCAACGATGTCATTTTCCGTTTCTGGCCCGATGATATCACTGCCGGTTCCAGCCCCGAGGATGTCACTTCCGGTTCTGGCCCCCCGATGACAGAACTTCCGCCGACATGCTTTAAAAGCAAGACAACCTCCATTTGTATTCAGTTCTATTTTTGACTCAAATCTGTACACAACTGTGCAAAATATTTCTCTTTTTGCAGCCAGGAATAAGCATATTGGTGGCTGCCCCAAACCTTTTTCGTGTGTCAAGGCTAGGCTATTCATTTCACACATGCCAAAGACAGTTTACCAACTGGTTGAATTAGCAAATGGTATACCATTAATCATATTCCAAATTTAATTATAACATCAGATTTCCACAGCAGAAATAAAATGTGATTGTTAAACTGTAAAAAGTGTTCATTATTAATAAAATTTTATATTCAGCTTCTTATTATCTTAAGAGTAATCAAAATTCAATAAAGTTTTCATATGTCTGCATATTTCTAATTATTAGATGGACTTACTTGTTTTTTGCTTGATTATTAAGCTGCCAATTTTAAAGAAAATTGGCCATGTTGTATTACACAGCAAATTAAAAATATATTTTTCCTAAACTGGTTTTGTCAATAGTCTAAAATGTTGTCTAGTTGTATATATTGACATGTGCAAAGTTGTTATGTTATGTATTTGAAAAATGTAAAAATTATCTGAACAGTTAACATATAATACTTGGTTTTGCTAGCTAATAGTAAGAGCTTTACACTGGTCTACAAAAAATATTTTTTGTTTGCTTCTGGGAACTTCAGAGCATCTCTTTATTAAATTTTTTACACTGATTTAATATATGAAATTGGAATTAAGCTAGCACGTCAGGTTTTTGAAATACACATCATTGACGTTTTGACACTTTTGAATATAAATATATCAACACGATATCTGGAGTTTGGACTATGTCCCACCAAAATTGTTTTGATGTGTTTATTCTGAAAACAAACCAGAAGACGATACCAGAGACATGTTAAAGCATATTTATGTCAATTTACCTCAATATAAAAGTGAGGTCAGCGTGCCCAAAAATGTTGGAGGCACTCGCTTTTTCACTTGTACTGCACATCCGTCTCTCTTTGCAAGAACCAACAGTAGTCACCCATCATGCTTGGAGTGAATTTAGTCCACCATTTAGTCCACAAGTTTATTGTCCACCATTGGAGTCTGTGTCTGTAACACTTGTTTCCAAACAGTTTGCCAGACTGATGTTTATATAACAATTTTGACATCTTCTCTAAATCATTTTGAATAAAATCATCTGCTAAGCAAATAAATGTAAATGTAAATTTCAAACCAATTACACATCTCAGATACTGAAGAAAATGTGCACATTTCAAAATGAAGAGTGCTATGTTTAGCACTCCAAACATAATGATAGATTAATGAATAAATTTGCCTGTGAACAATAAATATTAATTCAAAAGCTAATCTTAAGAGGTAGTACTTTGTGTCAATTATGTTACATATAAACAGAATCAATTATAACAATCTATAGAAGTGTTTGACATATGAGCATGCTACAGTGAAACAGTGGCTTTGCATTTATTTGTAAATGACAGCCTCTGCGCAATCCCAGGTAAGTAACAATGGCAGCAGTTGTATCAGGTAAGCTCATCTCTTCTGCAGGGATGTCAGGGCTGGTGAGATAAAACAACAGAATGAAGATAATACATAATAATACATTTTACTTATAGAGTGCCTTTTTTCTAAACTCAAGATGCTTAAACATTTAAATTCAATGTATTATTATGAGGTGCACTTCTACATATGTGTTCTGTGTGCTGTGCAATAAGGTAGAAAGTTACTGTTAAGGTAAGCTTGGGCCAAGCCAGTTTTAAATATATATGTATGAAGGAGGGAGTAAAAAACATCTCTGGTCTTAACAGGAAGCCAATGAAGTGATTCAAGAATTGAACTTATAAGATAGTATGCCTTAATACTCTTGCTGTCATGATTGGAATCAACTATGGACTAACAACTGTACTACTTGAACAGTGTGACCAAAAAGCCAAGCAATGGTCAATTCTGTTTAGGCAAATTCATACATTTCTTTTTAACATAACATTTCAAGATCCTACTGCTTACGAAAACACCTTAATTTTACAACATTTCACAGCTGCAGAAAGCAGACTTTAGAAAGTGCAGAAATGTGACTATGAAATGTTAAATCCCTGTCAAAGACACCAATTTTTCAGTTATGACAAAATCTTCCTAAGTATTGCTTCAACTTGCAGGGGGTTAAATGGGTATTAGGGCCTTATCAGGAATGGTTTATAGATTTCTTTAAAATGAGACAAACAACCTGTATTCTGCTGTTTATAGTGCCTGTTCTATAATGAACACCATTCCAATATGAGGGCGGCACGGTGGCGCAGTGGGTAGTGCTGCTGCCTCGCAGTTGGGAGACCTGGGTTCACTTCCCGGGTCCTCCCTGCGTGGAGTTTGCATGTTCTCCCCGTGTCTGCGTGGGTTTCCTCCGGGCGCTCCGGTTTCCTCCCACAGTCCAAAGACATGCCGGTTAGGTGGATTGGCGATTCTAAATTGGCCCTAGTGTGTGCTTGGTGGGTGGGTGTGTTTGTGTGTGTCCTGCGGTGGGTTGGCACCCTGCCCGGGATTGGTTCCTGCCTTGTGCCCTGTGTTGGCTGGGATTGGCTCCAGCAGACCCCTGTGTTCGGATTCAGCGGGTTGGATAATGGATGGATGGATTCCAATATGAACTTCACATTTAACTTCCAATGCCTTAGTTACCAAGACATACAGCCTCCCTGAAAAAACTGATGTAAAGTGGGCTTTAGTTCAATTCTTTTTTTTTCTTAGGAGTTAGAAATATGCAGAATTAGTGTTAAAAATGTTACGAATGTTTTTTTCCTTGAAAGTTGTCGAAAGCATATACAGTATTAAAAGAAAAAATGTACATTTTATTAGTCAAATAATTCTGAATTTATAAACAGATACATATAATTCTACTTGTCACCACACATTACAAAATAATTAAAAGTGTATGTTGCTAGATCCAATGGTGATGAAACATGCAGCAGTATATGAAATAATGACATGGCAGACAGAAACTACTAAACAAAGCAAAGCAATAAGCAAACATTAAATACATAACTACATCAAATTAAAAATAAACCATCAAAACCAATGAATTGAGCAACAGAATGATCAGCAACATTGATTCGGTAATGCAGGTGATTACATAATGAATTCTTGCTCACAAGTCAAGTGGATGAATGACACTGTAAGTTAACAGTTTAATGAACCAGGGTAAAAACTATTTGTAGAATTAAATTTTTCAGTTACTTACTGGACGGCTGAGAGGAAAAAAGTTTGTTAGTGGAGTCTGTGTGATCTTTTCAGGCATCTCTGGTCATAAGTGTTTTGGATGGGTGAGAGTGTTTCTCCAGTGATATTCTGGCCCATTTTAACCATTGAGTGCAGTGCTATGCGGTCTACCACAGTGCAATTACCATATTGGACTATGTTGCATCTGTTCAGTATGCACTCCACTGTGCACTTGTTGATATTACTGAGGATCTCGGGAGACAGATTGACTTCCCTCAGACTTGCATCAAGTGCAAAATGGCTGCCACTGCCCGTAATTGCACAGAAAGTAGTCATTGCAATTATTCTAATCTAAACGGACAGTGGTCCTCCAGTAAATCACTTCACCGGCAGTGCTTGTTTGACTCTGAATGTTTGTGATCTGCAAGTTGTCACCCGCCCTGGCTTGAGGACTTCTGGCTTAACTGAGTGCCTACTAACTTCATATTATTTTCAAAACCACTTAATGCAATGCAGGATTGTGGGAGGCCAGAGCCTGTCCCAGGATTATCGGGCACAAGACTGGCATCATATCACTGTAAATCATATTATCAGTTCATCATATGTCCCACTCACACACGTACTGTACCAACGCTCTCAATGGGGCAATCTGGAATCATCAGATGTTTGGAGATATTGGGAGGAAAACCCACACGACCATGGGCATTACATGCAAACTCGAACTGAAGATGCTGGATGAGTTTGGTATAGATGTTAACCACCCAGTCACCCAATCATTAACATGAAATTGTTTTAATGTCAGGTAAATGTGCTAGGGGTCATGTCATTTTAAAATGTAGTTTATAAAACTATAAGTAATACATTTAAAAGTGTCCACTCATTTTCTCACGCAGTCCAGTTCTGGGGTGAGGGGAGCATTTGCCACAAGCTAGACACCATTAACTCAACTTAAAGCATGAAAAATGACTACTGCAAATATCGTCCGCACTTTTTTATCGCAACAAAACGTCGTTAAATGTCTGGACCGATTGAATCCATTCGCCTTCTTGTTGCGGCTCAATTGCCATATACAGCGGAATCATTTAGCAATTTCTATCAGTTATGTTTCACACTGTATTTATTGCCGTTTTCACATTAACAATAATATTGTGGTTCGCCTTTTGTTAATAAGCACGGAAACATTGATGTCATCACTGTTACAGATCTGTTCAGACAACAGCCTCACGGTTTTAAAGAAGTAACTTGAACAATATCAAATTTTACCGCGTACGATCCTGGACATTTCTGGCCCAATTGGCGTCCCATAGTTGTCTAACCTTTTCTGTCACGGTAGAATGGTTCATTCAAGCTGCAAACGAGACGTGGTGAGGCGACGCAATCCCGTGTTACGTCATTGAGCGGAACAGAACAGGGGGGTCCTGACTGTTGTTGTGAGCGCGTGTGTCTGTTTTTTTTTAGGTAGCCTCTGAAAATGCCCGCACGCTGTGCACTCTTTTTTTCAAGATGGCGTCGATGAGGGAGAGCGACACTGGCCTGTGGCTGCACAATAAGCTGGGATCCACGGACGAGCTATGGGCTCCTTCCAGCATCGCTTCCCTGCTCACCCCCTCTGTCATCGACAACATCCGCCTGTGCTTCTCTAGCTTATCACCCCCGGTGAAGCTTAAGCTTCTGTTAGGGATGCTGCACCTCCCGAGGCGGGCGGTAGACGAGGTGGGTTGGAGTGAGTGACAGAAAGAGAGCGAGAGATAGGTACAGTGAATGAGTGAGCGAGTGCGTGCGCTATATGGATCGAGACCGAATCGGCATGAACAGTTTTCAACTTGGACAGCCGTGCAGTCACAGCGCTTTCGGGCAAGGCAGAATTTAAGTGTGCGGGAAGTTTAGGGGATTCGTGCACAGAAAACCCGTAAAGTCAGCTCACCTGGTCGAAAGTTTTGATTATTGTTTGCAAACAAAAGTAAAAGTAAGGCTACCGAGCAAGTGCATCTTCTTGGTGTCTTCAAAAGTGAACATTTCTCGTTTTACGAGTACCTTCTTTATAAAAATCATTTCATGAACTAAACGAGCAGATGTCCAATTCATAGCGCACTCACTGCATTAGTTTCCGCCCACCACCCATGCTTACGATTCAATCTGAGTCCTTCGCAAGTTAGCACTGCTAAGCCAGTGTAAAACACGCCTGAGAGAGCTAAGGTGTTGGGGCCACTTGGTCATCTTCGCGTTATTTTCATTGCAGATAGCAGTCCGGTTTGGAATTACTGCTTTATGTCACTGATCCATTTCTGTACGTATAGTGTTGGAAATTACAACAAATGTTAAGTTTAGATTCGTGGAGCGTTCCCTTTTTACCGTGGTTTGTGATTTTTCTTTTTTCTGTGTTGATTTTTTGTAAGCTACTACTTGTAAGCTACTATGTCTGCATCGTTACTGTGTATTTATTTGTGTCTGCTTTAATAATGTAGTTTGACTTGTTTAAAAGTTTTAATTTGCCTGTGTTTGTCTGACGCACTGCAAGGTGGAGGCAATGGGTAGTGATGCTGCCCCATGGATGTAGTGGCCTACAACTGTCTAACATCCCGGCCATGCCTGTGTTGAATTTACATGTACTTCCCATGGCTGTGTATACGTATGATCCAAAGTTTGTCCAGTGTGGATGTGTGGTTGAGATTTCTCTGTGATGGACTGCCAACCCATCCAGTGTTGTTCATGCGCCTGACCCCATGATCTTAAATTGTTTTAAGTGTTTCTGGAAATGTTATTTCACCGTGACACTTATTCATAGTGAGTTACAAGTGAAATACTCTGTTTGCTGTATGGTATGCTTTTTTTAAATGAGTTGTTCAATTATATTTACTTCTTCTCCAGGCCATAAGGTCATTCTTGGTTCTGATGTTACATGCCATGTATTATACCCACAAGGTGGTTTATGTTTGATTCAACTGCGTGTTACATCTGTACTGCCATCTACATTTTTTCACTACTGTTTAATGCTGTCTATATGTCTGTATAGTTCTGTTTTGCACATTGTACATTAGGCTATTTGTCTGCTGTTCTTATTGTACATCGCCTTATTGTCGATATACTGTATACTTCCCTCCCCACTCTGCATCTGTGACACAAGAAAAAGTGTGTGTGACTGTAAAGATCTCTAATCTTGTCTAATACAGTGCATCCGGAAAGTATTCACAGCACATCACTTTTTCCACATTTTGTTATGTTACAGCCTTATTCCAAAATGGATTAGATTCATTTTTTCCTCAGAATTCTACACACAACACCACATAATGACAACGTGAAAAAAGTTTACTTGAAGTTTTTGCAAATTTATTAAAAATAAAAAAATTGAGAAAGCACATGTACATAAGTATTCACAGCCTTTGCCATGAAGCTCAAAATTGAGCTCAGGTGCATCCTGTTTCCCCTGATCATCCTGGAGATGTTTCTGCAGCTTCTTTGGAGTCCACCTGTGTTTCATTCAATCATTCAGTTGATTGGACATGATTTGGAAAGGTACACACCTGTCTATATAAGGTCCCACAGTTGACAGTTCATGTCAGAGCACAAACCAAGCATAAAGTCAAAGGAATTGTCTGTATACCTCCGAGACAGGATTGTCTTGAGGCACAAATCTGGGGAAGGTTACAGAAAAATTTCTGCTGCTTTGAAGGTCCTAATGAGCACAGTGGCCTCCATCATCCGTAAGTGGAAGAAGTTCGAAACCACCAGGACTCTTCCTAGAACTGGCCGGCCATCTAAACTGAGCGATCGGGGGAGACGGGCCTTAGTCAGGGAGGTGACCAAGAACCCGATGGTCACTCTGTCAGAGCTCCAGAGGTCCTCTGTGGAGAGAGGAGAACCTTCCAGAAGGACAACCATCTCTGCAGCAATCCGCCAATCAGACCTGTATGGTAGAGTAGCCAGACGGAAGCCACTCCTTAGTAAAAGGCACATGGCAGCCCGCCTGGAGTTTGCCAAAAGGCACCTGAAGGACTCTCAGACCATGAGAAAGAAAATTCTCTGGTCTGATGAGACAAAGATTGAACTCTTTGGTGTGAATGCCAGGCGTCACGTTTGGAGGAAACCAGGCACCGCTCATCACCAGGCCAATACCATCCCTACATTGAAGCATGGTGGTGGCAGCATCATGCTGTGGAGATGTTTTTCAGCGGCAGGGACTGGGAGACTAGTCGGGATAAAGGGAAAGATGACTGCAGCAATGTACAGAGACATCCTTGATGAAAACCTGCTCCAGAGCGCTTTTGACCTCAGACTGGGGCGACGGTTCATCTTTCAGCAGGACAACGACCCTAAGCACACAGCCAAGATATCAAAGGAGTGGCTTCAGGACAACTCTGTGAATGACCTTGAGTGGCCCAGACTTGAATCCGATTGAACATCTCTAGAGAGATCTTAAAATGGCTGTGCACCGACACTTCCCATCCAACCTGATGGAGCATGAGAGGTGCTGCAAAGAGGAATGGGTGAAACTGACCAAGGATAGGTGTGCCAAGCTTGTGGCATCATATTCAAAAAGACTTGAGGCTGTAATTGCTGCCAAAGGTGCATCAACAAAGTATTGAGCAAAGGCTGTGAATACTTATGTACATGTGATTTCTCAGTTTTTTTATTTTTAATTTGCAAAAACCTCAAGTAAACTTTTTTCACATTGTCATTATGGGGTGTTGTGTGTAGAATTCTGAGGAAAAAAATTAATTTAATCCATTTTGGAATAAGGCTGTAACATAACAAAATGTGGAAAAAGTGATGCGCTGTGAATACTTTCCGGATGCACTGTAAGAATAAACATTTGGTGTAAATATTTGGTAGTTTTATATTACAGATTCGATGAAAAGTAATTTTGCATAAACAATTTTTGTTTTCATACTAGACTGCTAGTATCGGTATTCTTCATCCAGATATGCTAAAAATTATTTCACCTTCTGAAGTGGCTCTTTGCTAACTTTCTATGGATGATAATAAATGAATACACCTGAGATGAATTCCCATTAGTTGTAAGTAAATGTCCTGACCAAAAGAAAACACATTGTGAGTTAATATGAATTAGTATTCATTTTGCTAACATTTGAACAAAAAGGTTAAGATGAAAGAAAAAAAATCACTTTGCTGTCCCAATATAAGCTAGAGTATTTTTCAGTTTCTTTGTTACACCTTGCCTGATGAAGGGGCCTTAGTGCCTTGAAAGCTTGCATTTGTAATCTATTTAGTTAGCCAATAAAAGGTAATTTTACCCTACTTTTTCCTGTATCAATCTATGGCTAACACGGTACAACACTCTACTGCTATGGATTGCTAGATTGACTGTATTTGGGGCAGTGTTATTTTAACAGTCTAATGTGTAGAAGCAAATAAAAAAGGCAAATAAAATGTTATGTTGTAAAAACTATTGAATATAAGTTAAGGATTGTTATGTTTAGACTATATGATACACTAGTGAGACCACTTCTGGAGTATTGTGTGCAGTTCTGTTCACAATGCTACAAAAAAAGACATAACAGCACTTGAAGCTGTGCAGAAGAGAGCAACTAGGTGCATCCTTAGAGTTAATGACATGCCATATTCTGACAGACTTAGAGGTTTAAACCTGTTTAGTTCCACACAGAGGAGACTGCATGGGATCTAATCCATGTTTTCAAAATCCTCAAAGGCATTGATAAAGCATTCTTTCAGTTTAAGATTGAATCACACACTGAAGCAAGGAAGCAGTTTTTTTTAACTTGAAGAGAGATGTGAACCTGGAACAAACTACTGAGCCATGTAGTTGGCAACCTTTATTAAGGGTCTGAATGACATTTGAGGGCAGCTTTCCCGTTAGTAAAATAAACAAGCTTGATAGACTAAATGATTTTCCCTTGTTTGTCAAATTTCTTACGAGTGGATATGTGGTAGCAGAAAAGAAAGTTTAATTAAAGATTGAAATCCTATCACTAGAAAAGCAGTGTAATGTGACCAAGCAACATAGTTAACCTGTACTCCAAAAGTTTAAATAAAGAAAATCTAAATAGAATTGTGCTTAAAAATGTAGGACTGTTGTATTTTTTTTTTATGATACTTAAGGTATTGTATAAACAGGAGCTTAATACAGTATAAAAAAGATTATTATATGGGGCAAAAAATTGCTTAGCAGTCCTTAGTTGTTCAGGATGAGTGTCATTTGTTTTAACATTTTTATTTACATGTTCCATTTCAGATGGCATTATTTATGGGTTTACATTGTGCTATTATATGATAGTTAATCTTTAATTTGTACAGTGAAGCTGTAGAAGTTGGCTGACCAGACGTCCTTTTTTTTTTTCCTGGACAGTCCCGTATTATGCACCCTGTCCTGGAATTTACCAAAATTGTCTGTTTGTCCTGTTTTTACCCAGTCAGTACGTGGAGAGAGAGCTGTCACTTACCCTGACTCTTCAATTTCACGTTTATTTTAAAAAGCACATGAATCCATGTGGCCCACCCTGCTCTTTGATTTCATGTGTATTTTTTACAAGGCACACACAACTTCACAGGGTACCATCTCTTTCCCCAACTCTCTCCCACCACGCTCTTTGATTTAGTTTGCATCCAGCTCACTCACTAGATTAATGAGTGGTGCCCCCATTTGAAACCCTGAAAATCTGGTCAGCCTATTTAGAAGTCATGTCATAAACTGGACTTAAGCTGAATTCAGCTTTATATTGAATTAGATTCATGTGTTGTGTTGTAGTTAGTTTACAATGCTTGTATTCTTCTCTTCTTATTTAAATTCTAAGGCATTTTTGTGTATGTTTTTGTTGCATGGTTTGAGACTGCTAAAGAGAGATGAGTATTGTGTAAGCAATAAACTGACCAAGTACTGTATGTTCTTGTGTGCTGTTGCTCTGAATTGTGATTGTAAATGGTTCCTTACTGTTTTCATCTTGAGTTCAACTCCATCTGCTATAGGTTTTGCTTTCATTCATTTTCCTTTTAATCATTCCATATGCCTAACATTATTTAGATTGTTGTTTGTTTAAACCTTGTTTGAAATCAATTATTCCTGCTATAATTATTGTTGACACTTAATTTTGAATTTTGCACATATGATTTGCTTCCATGTGCTTATTTACTGTGCAACTGCAGATATTGCTTGCCTAACAGTTATATCTTATATGTCAATTTATTTACATGAATATTTATTATTGTCTTTGAAAGATTCTTTTGATGCACCTGCCTTTGAAAGGTATTTGACAAAATAAAATACTTGGTTGATTTTGCAGTTACTGTTTTTGTCTGAACTTAAGTGTTTTGCAATGCTTTCCTCTACTCTGTAATATACCAGTGCCCATTATTTGTTAATTTTATTTTTAATTCTTTCTAGTAGTGGAGTATTTTTGAGTGTACAAACCTGCCGTGTACAAGAATATTTCTCCTGACTCATTAGCAAGTGTTTTATGCAACAAGACATCTGTCCTATGCATAGTCCCAGAGCTATCAAATAATTAATCAAGCAAGGCAGTATGTAGAAGGTCTTCCATTGACCAATTCTGTTTCCTGATTTAAATTCAATTAGGCATGACATTCAGTTGCTAAAAATGAGACTGAACTCAGAAACAACCTTAAATTAACAGCATCTACAGCTACACTTTTTGGAGTAAGCTCTCTCTTCATTGACATAAGTCAGGGTTACTACGTGAAAATAATTTTGTTTTTATCAAAAAGGTGCTGATTTAGTTAACTTTATTTTTCCTTATATCTTTTCTAGAGCTTTCAAATTAGCCAAAATTTAAGTTTTGAATATGCATATTAAAATATATTAAAACCTAAGTTAAACATTTGGGCTACTGAATATTATTTTGTATTTATACTTTTAATATTTTTAATTTTTCCTTAACGTGTGTTTGAAAACATTAAATACTAATGAATCATGCACTGTAGTTTGAAAAAGCATACTTGAAAACCTTGATGCGCCGATCAATTGGCCACCAATCTAAATTGTCCGATTTTCACTATAAAAGATATGGTCTGTGAATTGGCCAATCACAAAGGCTGATCATTTCAGCCCCTGCTTTTCTAAGCTTTATGGTAATTTAGTTGGAGTGGTCCTTTTCGCAAAGTATTTTGGTAGTTCAGTTAGTGCTTCCTGCTGCATTTATATAAAAAAATATTTAAAAAAAGCAAGTGTACTGCTAAAACAAGCCTCTAGATTCTTCTGTATAGCACAGAGCAAGAGGCAATTGGAGCATTAGCCTTTGTTAGTGATGAGCTGTACTGTTGATTTTCTTTTTGATTCAATACTGGGTGAGACTGAAGCCAGTGTTAACAATACTGATGCAGCCAGAGTGTCATCTTGCAAGAATTGTTAATCTTCTGTATAAAAAAAAAAAAAAAAAAATACAGTATGTATGGACATCAAAAAGTCACATTGTAAATCCCAAAGATCAGACTTCTTTGCTTGTTTATTAACAGAAATTATTAAACATACTCCGTTCTTGGAAACAATATGTGGAACAACAACAAGAGTTAGGGTTACGTTTTTTTCCTCGAAAAACATTGCATTTTTTGGCTCTTAAATGCCATTATTTTTTACTGTAAAACACTAAAAGTATGCAGTCAGAAGTGTAAAAAGTATAATAATGATGCAGATATCAAGCGAGCATCACTTCTGGATTCATCAGAATCACTTTCAGTTTTACTGTCCATTTCAGTTGCACTGCTTGAAGACAGATTCAGTTTAATTTCACTGCTGATGAGAGACTCCTCAACATCACTGCTTGTATCACTGTCAAGAGCGTACAACACTTGGGCTGCTGAAAACTTTTTTTATGAGAAGCCATTGTTACTAGGCATGCCAGCGGGTAAGAGGAGAAGACGCTCCTTTACCGTTGCCCAGTTAACACTCGGAACTACCACTATGCATTATAGATGTATATTTTATTAGTATGTATTTTAAGGAAAGTTTATTTTAGTATTTTATTTTCACTGAACAATAAGCCTACATAATTTCATTTTGTTAATAAAAATGAACAGTGAACACCTGTGATCTATAGTTTAATTATAAAAATAAAATTTAATAGAGGACATAAGGCTTCTGAGCATCTGATCATGCTTAGTGTAAAAAGTTTTTGAAAGGGATAAAGTGGAAAAAAAATTCAGAATCGGCCAAACAAGTAACATGAAATCAGTGATCGGTTTCAGCCTTACAAAAACCTGATTGGAACATGCCTACCCTTCACAATAACTAGTAGTGAACACACACCTGTAGTGACTTAATCAAAGAGAATGCAGCACCAGTGACACATCTCACTGCCATAAGAAACCCAGACACAAATGCTGTTTTTGTCAGCTATGCTTCTTTTTGCACCTGGTGGTCAGTAGTAGTATTGTGACTTTCTATCTCCGTTTTATATAAATTGACGTACTGTGAGCCTGTACGTTTCACAAATGGACCCCAACTTAATTTATTTAATGTATTTTAATGATCTGTAAGTAATTCCTTCACATTGTAATCATTTACTTAGCAGATGGCTCTGTTCTCAGTATGTTAGAAAAGTTCTATAAAAATTAATCTGTTTAATCAGGAAGCTACAAATTATAGCCTGCATTCATTTGGAATTCACCAGCACTTACAAAGACAGTGTATGGAAGACAGTGTAGTTACTATACAGTCTACAGAAGAATGACTCTAGACAGAACAGATCTGTGGCACTAGGAATTTGGAGTTCCAGTTTCATAGTGTGGTTACATATCAGCCTACATTTCATAATTTCATCAAGAGTCATGATGCGTTCCTTAAATTTTCTCTTCAACAAATCTTCCTTTCCACTGCACATATTCTTGGAGGAATCTGTATGGGTCTTTAGGTAACTAAAGTTTCAAAAACTAAATCAATTCATAGAAAAGTATCCATTTGTATCAAGTTGTTTTCACCTGTAACAGGATGAAGGAAAGCCAGACCCTGCCTCTGTAGCAGTAGTTGCAACTCAAGAATTAAGCCTAGACAGAGATGCAATTCCATTGTAGAATAAACTTTTATCAGATTGTCCATTTTGCAGCACTGGGCAAGATCCAACCTTTGGTGGGGAAAAGTGCAATGTAAGGCACATTCACACACTTCTGCATTCATTTATAGGCACAGTTTAAAGACACCGGTTAGCATGAGGTAGTCTACAAATTCAGTACATGGGCACAAACTACCCTCAGACAGTAGCTAGAACAAAATTCAGACCTATATCCCTAGACCTATGAGGCAGCACCATGCCATCAAAGCCCAAAATAAAAAACTTTGTGAGGTAATACTGTTCACATAGCAGTGATGTCAATGATGCATATAAGGTTTTTTAGCAAAGATTCTCAACATCATGTATGTGCTTTGCTAGTTTGTTATTGTATGCATTTTTGTGTGTTGGTCATTTTTTGTGCATTCTGCAGCTCATCTACTTGTATATCGATGAGTGAATGTATGATGCAGCTTTCTATAATAATCCTAACCTGAATCAAAAAAGTGCAGCTGTGTAAAGATTGCTTTAATCCCATAGATATTTTGTATTGGCTAGAAGCAAAGCAAACATTTCAGTATAAAGTGTATGGGCAAGTGGATTTGTTGTTCATTCAGACATGCTGATGAAGAAACTCTTGTTCTGGGTTCACAGTGCATGTTGCTAATGTAAAACAGGCTTGCCTTCTTCAGTTATGTTTACTATTACTGTTATTTACCTCATCTGCTGTATATCTCAGTCTTTCCTCTACTCACGTTTCACTCAACACTTGCCCTCACCTGTTCAAATCCAATTAAATATTCCACCCCTCCTATATGTACTGCATTTACCCAATCTTTGTTTCCTCGTTTTCTGTTCGTAACATGGCAGTGGCCAACTAACATCTCAGATCTTTCTGAACTTCAGTAATGCTATAATAATATTGCGTGTGTGTATAAAATAAAAGATGGCACTTCCTAAAATGTAACCTCTTTATAACTGAATGGCTTTGGTGTGCTGTGTAGCTGATGCATAGCATAGCACAGGCATTAAAGAAAGGCAGGGTTATTCATTTGTAAAAGTGAAGATACTTTCAACTTGGATGAACCTCGCATCTCACCTTGTCGTCTACTTGCCCCCTATTCATCTGATTTTCCAGAACAGCTATATTAGAATATAAAAGTTTTACATTTTGTGGAAGACCATATAAACAGGATGAAACTGGTCATACCTTACAAAAGAACTCTTAAGGACACAGACTTGTGTTCTTTTTCCTGACAGCTGACTTATACAGCCAGGGCATGCAATGGATACGGGGTTCATCTAATTTGAAACAAACATAATTACGGGGGAGTAAACTGTTTTTTTCCTTTGATTTAAAATGTGTTTTGAAAAAAGGATTATTAATTAATGTAACCTGAAAATGTCAGTTTTGAGAGAACTGGAATTAGAAGTCTTTAGTTTTAAGGTGTATTTTGCTCAAAAATAAATAACATATAAAATTCTGGATGACAAAAATATTAGTTTATTTGTGGAATTGAATCACTGTTCACAAAGTTAGGAAACTAACAGAATGTTAGCATTAATTCTAATAAGAATACTAGAAATTTGTAACATGACTTATTAGTGCAAATTAGTTGGTTAGTAAGTGTATTTAAAAGTATCCCTGACTTGTAAGGGGCAACATTGTAGTACCGTATTTAGCAGTGCTGTTTCTTTTGGTAAAACATCCATTCATCCATCCATTTTTTAAACCTGCTTTATCACAAGGAGAGTTGCAGGGAAGCTGGAACCTATCTCAGTAAGCATAGGGCACAAGGCAGTAACTCATACTATGTTCAAATCATTTGCCCAGTCACTATCTGTCTGTACATTCTGCCTGTGTATGCTTGTAGTTTTTCTGAGTATTCTTGTTTTCTACCCAGTTGGTAAAGAAATATTTATAAAGTTAATTGTTGACAATGAATTTGCTCTGTGTGGGCGTGAGTATGGGTATATGCAGTGTAAGAGTGAGTCCTTCAGTGAATCGGTGCCTTGTCCTGTGTTGGTTCCCACTTTATGCCCAAAGCTGCTGGAATAGGCTTCATGAAATGACACTGAAATATAATTGGAAGTGTCATGTAAAGAGAGAATTTAGATTAAATAACATTTTTAACAGAAGGGCTTCTAACAATGAGCACATGCCACATTGAAAGATCTTTAAGCAAGTTTTGTTTAGACACAGGGTTTGAAAGTGTTTTCTGCTGAGCTAAAGTGGCTTCGGATTTTATTGTATGACATATTTAAATTAGAAACCAAATGTTGCATTTAAAGAGGCATCTTAGTTAATGAGGGATACAGTACTTTGACTTGACTTTTTTGTCCTCACAATTACAGATTTTAATTCCAGTCACAGGTCTTTGAGCAAAGTAATTTTTTATGTTTGTATACTTATTAACTTTTATTTACTTTGCTTCATATAGTTTCTAAGATTTTTTTTGTTTTTTAACCAAAGTAATGTGATCTGCAGACAGCAAGGTTATGAACAATAGAACTGGTACCTTATTTCCACATGCACCTATAGAGAGAAAAATCCAGATATTGAGAGAGACCATTTTTTTTCGGTTTTGTTGACTTTCTTGGAAAGTAAAGCATACATGTAGTACTGTAGTTACCTGACTTCACCTGGGAAATTTCATAAAACAGTGGCCCTCGGTTATAGTGTCGTTGATCAATTGAATATATCGTGCAATATTTATAGTTTTCATTTTACCAAGTGCAAATATTACTGGTAGTAAGTGTAGTGTGTGGTTAAGGCTTTGGGCAAACACTTCAAACCCTGATATTTTGGGTTCAAATCCTGCTGTTGACACTGTGACCATGACCAGTTCACTACACCTACCTGTGCTCCAATTGGGAAAAACAAAAGAAATGTAACCAATTGGATCTTAAATTTAAGTTGCCTTGGATGAAGGTGGCAACCAAATAAGAAATCATATTATTGGGTCACTGGAGTTTCATACTCTTGAACATGCTCAGTACCAATGATTCTCAAACATTCAGTCCTTCGTGGCACAGTGGCTGCAGATTTTTGTTTCAACCAGTTTTTTTAGTCAGTCATTGTTACCTTTAATTGATGTCATTGTTTAATTAGCTGCCATTTTTATTGCTTTTATTTTCCATTTAGAAAAGTGCAGTATTGTTAAGAGTTATACTTACAGGAAAGTGTTTGTATGTTTTCTGTATCTTTAAATGCTTTTTTTATTCACAATTTAGGCTGAGTTTTTTTCTTAATTGTATTTGAATATAGACAATTAATGTTGACCAGAGTAGACACCAGTACAAATGACTCTGAAAGGATCAGCTACTTTGTTAGTAATTGTGTCAATAACCAGAATATTAAAACATATACTGTATTTAAAAGGAAAAAGAATAAATTCTTACCCATCTAACACATTTACAGTAAATCCCTGCTTCATTCAATAAAAATATAGCATAACCCGTTTCTAATTTCTAGATGTCTGTATATAAAAAAATAAAAATAAAAAAAAAGCAAACTGGGAAATAATGGCGTGTTATATTGAGGTAGGAGTCCCATAAAGAGAAGAAATGCTTGGGCAAAAACTTGAAGCTACAGGGGGTGCTGAGGACTGAACATTAAGAACCACTACTCGGTATAATTACAAATGAGTATACCATTCCTGCATTAGATCAATTTCTGCCTTTTATGGTGACTTGGCTTTTGTTGATGGTCACTAGAAAACATAATTTTACAGAAAAGTGTATTGTTTTGACTTGAAACGGGTAATCAATAGGAATAATGTGAAATTTGACTGTATATTATCATTCTTAGATATTTACAATTTTCACTTGTTTACATTATTTACTTGGGTGTTTCTTTTTGTATTTTTCATCAAGTCTGTGTTCGTTCTTGAAATTTTTATTTATTTATTTATTTTCATGTTGGTCATAGGTGGACAATAAAGTGCTAACACTGAAACATGTTTTACTTTAAATTTGATCAAACAGTAATGACCTTTACAGGCTGCACATTTAGGCAGCCCAGGCAATAAATTCATTGTTTTTACTTTTCATGTTTCTTTCTCTAGTGTTTACAGATACGAATGTACCAGTAAAAAATTTTGGAGAGTTTGGGTAAAGAGTTAGTTGGGTGAGTAGGGGTAAATAAGCATACTTGCATGTAACTGTAAGTGATTTTGGAGGTTGGGGTAGGGGTCACCTTCCAAAGTTCGTACATGCGAATTTATATGACAAAAGAGTTAAAGTCCCTCTTATAGTGTCCATGACTGTTGAAGTGGGCCACTACAGGAACATCTGTGTTGCCACGTTTAATGTGGAACGTGTGTAAGAATAGGAAGTTAAACTCCTGGTAAAATTTAATACATTACAAAATGGCTTGAACAGAGCCAAGAGTTTTATGGCCAGATATGAGGATTGTTTGCATCTCTTAGACTGAAACAGACAACCTGTCTACAGACCCATATTGTTTTGAAAAACTCATCAGAAACTTCAGAAGACTTTGTTGGGCAGTTATCTTATCCAAAGGTCTTGACCATACATTGTTCTTCTCTCTCTTGTTAAATGAACCCTAGCCTGAAGGAATCTATTAATTTTTTACATTTAAGATTTCTCACTTAAAGATTTACCAATGTTGATTCTTGTCCTAGTGTGTATATAAACACAGGGAACTCCATATGCTAGAAATTCTAGTCGCTATAAATAGTTTAAAAAGATATTTCATTAACAGTAATAACTGGCTTCAAATAAAGAAATGAATTTAATAAATCTTAAACTACTAAAGAACTTTTGGAACTAAAGTTCTGTACCACTTGTCTTTACATTCTTTTAGGTAATGGCATTCTGGAAAGGCGATGATTTAATAGTCTTCTGTCCTTCAAGATTAGCTACCATTTTTTGAGAATCTGAATGTGGCTTTAGGGAAGTAACCAGTCTGTGCAATTATTTTGGATTATAGTTATAAGTCTTTGTCATAACATCACATGTGATTAAAAAAAACAAAAAAACGGGTGTTTTGTGTCCCATCACCCCTTACGGTAATTGTTATACCTGTATAAATACAAACACTGCTATTACTGCTACTAAACGCTACTTGCATGTTTAGTACAGTTTAGTTCGTGTTTAGTTTGGTGGTGGCATGTAAAAATGAATCGTTGTAATAACTGATCTTCTCCTTTACAGTTGCAGATAATGTGCCTTCATTCACATTTTTCAAACCTAGACGTCACTAAAAAAATTTCTTATTTCATTCCTGTCTCCATAATTATCTGTCAGAGATCTTTTTTAAAGGGGTTCTGCTGCTGCTGCTTCTTTCTAATAGTTTTGTAAACCAAAATACTGTATGTTCAAGTTTCCTGTATGTAGCCAGTAGGGGTGGGCGGTATGACCAAAATTCTATATCACAATATTTTTCTAAATTATCCCGGCTTCACGGTATTCAACGGTATTTTTTTCCACATGCATGAGTGAATATTAACCACATTTTCCACTGCAATTACTGGCTAAGAATAACCTATTCCACTGTCAAGAGTATTGTACATTGTACAAAAAAAAAACATTTTAATGTGCACTCAAGTATTAATACAGGTTTGCATTGCCCCATAAAGTGATAGTTTTCAAGGGGGTGGCACTAATGGAGAAGGTATCACATTGCATGACAGATGCAGTCAAAATATAGAACCTTTTTATTGAACAGATTTTGCAAAAACTTAAACTATAATTTTGACAACATATTTTCAACCATACAAAGAGGCATTTAGACTTAGTAAAATATCCAGAAGTGCTTGTCAAAAGTTGTATTGCACTGAATATGTCTTAGAAAAGGAATAAATAGTAAATATTTTTTGTAAACCAGCTACACTTTCTGTTAATGTTAACAATCTCTGTCCACTGACACGTTAAAGTGACTTTTTAAACAACTTTACCATCATTAAACTGCATAATATTTAAACTAATAAATAATAACAATAAAATAAATAATAGTATTGTTACTGATAGTTGCTTCAAGACTTTAAGCCCAGGTGCATTACACAGTATTCACCAAATTAAAATAAAGTAAAACAAGTGCAACTTGATGATGACATCATTTAGGCAAACTGCATTAATATTGCCCTTGCTTCAAGCTATGCTATATGCATAAATAATAAACCTGCAACTTGCATTTATGATGCTATTTGTGGTATAGCCCTATGGAATCGTATTAGGGCCATGGTGAAGAAAAAAACAATACGGACACAGGGAAGAAAAAAAACAAACTATATGTCGAGAATAAAGTCAACATTTCCACTCTATTCTCGCCGTTTATGTTGAGATTAAAGTCGACATTTCCACTTTATTCTCATAGTTTACTTCATAATTAAAGTAGAATGTCGTAAACTAAACTTCTTCCTAAAATCAATGTTTAATTTACTAGATTTTGTCAAACCCCATCATAAATTTAATGTAGCACATTAAATGCTTTGTGTTGCGTTCCCCGACCCAGTTGTTAATCACTACACTTCTTAAACTGACTTCCTCCGCAGTAAGAGGAGACAGCGATCACCATGCGGAATCCATTCACTTCATGATATTCCTGCTTTCTGAAAATTTAGAATGCTAAGATAAATACTTGATATCATTTTCATGATGAAATGCATTAAAGCAGTGAGGCGGTAGTGCTGCTCCCTTGCAGTAAGGGGTGGGTGTATGTTCAGTGTAAAGAACTTTATGGCAGGTGTGACGAGGCTCCAAAAAACTGGATGTATGAATGGGTATTGCACAGGTTTAACTTAAATATTGTGCAAATGTTGGGTTTGTGATCTGGTGGTCGGAGACACGAACACAGAATTCAATGCATGTTCTTCTGAGCGGGCTTTCTTTATTGCACACGTGCTGTCTCTATCTTGACGTACCAAAACTCCAGTTCCTATCCTTCCTTTTTCTTTCTCCACATAACCAATCACCACACGATAAACGTCTTTGTGAAATTAAAACCGTTATAAACTTAGCCCACGGAGTGTTCAGAACTTTAAAAATATCTTCGTTATACATGTTTAATTATGCCATCCATTCAGGGTTGCGCCCATCCCTGAACGAGTCGCCAGTACATCGCAGGGTGAATACAAGCAAAACATACAATAGCAGGGTCAATATAGCATAACAAAACCCCACATCCTATATGACTTTGAAAGGAAACTGAAGCACGCCGAGTAAACCCACCAGAAAAACATGCAAATGCAAGGCAGGGTACATCCGAGACACCCTTGCTGTGAGGCAGCAGTGCAACCTCCACGCCGTCGTGCCCCCACATGATTAATGCATGCTTTAATGCATTTCACCATGAAAATTATATCAAGTATTTATCTTAGCATTCTAAATGTTCAGAAAGCAGGAATATCATGAAGTGAATGTATTCTGTGTGGCGATCGCTGCCGGCGCCTCCTCTTAGTGCAAGAGGAAGTCAGTTTAAGAAGCTCGGGGAACACTTAACACAAAGCATTTAATGTGCTATATAACTTATGACGGGGTTTGAGAAAATCTAGTAAATTAAATATTCATTTTATGATGAAGTTTAGTTTACGATGTTCTACTTTAATGACAAATTTCGAGAATAAAGTCAACATGTCGATTTTAATCTTGACATAAACGGCAAGAATAAAATAGAAATGTCGAGAATAAAGTCAACATGTCATCACACTATTATACAGTACCCAGGTAAATTACACTGTATTGAAAACAAATAAAACAAGTACAGTATTATCCAGTAGTATAGAAACAGTATTTACACATTTGAACATAATGGTCCACATCCGACCTTTTAAAACCAAAGTATCTCCAGGAAACAGACGTGATTCCTTTTTTTCCTTGTGTAGGGCACAAGCCAGGAACAAACACCAGACAGGGTGCCAGTCCATCGCATGGTGAAGACACACACACACACACATCAGAGCCAATGTAGCATCACCAGTTCACCTAACCTGCATGTCTTTGGACAGTGGGAGGAGACCCATGCAGACACAGAAAGAACATGCAAAATCCAGACAGGGAGGACCTGAGACATAACAAACCCTGGTCTTCTTACTTTGAGGCAGTAGTGCTACTACTGTGCCACTATGAGGCCCCTGTTTTATGAAGTTCTGTTCATTAAATGTTATTGGCTAATGTTGTCTAAATATATAAATGCAAGTAAATCTCGCAACAGAAAATGTCAAACACTTGAGAAAGTGACTTTTGACAAACAGGATTTAAAAAGTATTGTTACTAAACAGGTATTAAAAGTACTGAAGTGTGAAGTATTTTCTGAATGAAAGTATTTTGAATAACCATTGTTTTTGTGTGATGTTTGGATTCTGGTTTTAATAGAACTGATTAAATATTATCTCTTCTGCAATTCAAAATGTCAGTGAACATATTTAGTGTGTATGCATACAGTATTAAGATAATGAAAATGTTTATTTTTTCCTTTTTTCTGGGTTTTTTAATTGTAGATTTTGGTTATTTAGTCATTTTTATGCTGTTGAAGTTTGTGTAATATATCTCTTTATTTTTTTATTGATTTTAATTAGAAGCAGATAACATTACATACAATGAAGTCAAACATAACAAAGAAAAATTCATCCCCCACTCAAAAGAAAGAGAGGAGAGCCAACAACCAAAGCTACTCTATAAAAGCAAACAAGAAATGAAGAGTATCCTTGTCCCCGAAATGGAAGCTTATTCTAAATGTTATTGATTAGATCCTGCCATATTTTAAAAATGTTCTGAACAGATCCTTTAAGAAAGAATTTGATTTTTGTTCCAGTTTCATATTGTATAGGACATGAGTTACCCAATAACTTAAGAGTGGTAGGGTGGGATTCTTCCAGTTGAGCAAGTCTATATGCTAGTAGTGAGGTAAAGGAAATTACAGTTGTTTGTCCTCCACTTTAAGCCCATCTGGGAGTACACCAAACACAGCTATTAATGGATTAGGAGTGATTGTGACACCAAGGCTGTCTGATAGGCATTCAGATATTTTTGTCCAAAATGTTGTTAATTTGGTGCAAGCCCAAAACATGTGGCCCAGTGAGGCTGGGGCTCGATTACAAAGTTTGCAGGTTGGATCTTGCCCTGGAAACATCTTGGACAATTTTAAATGAGATAAATGCACTGAATAAAAGATTGAGTTTAATGATTGAATGCTTTGCACATATGGAGCTAGAGTATATACAGTGCATGGCTGCATTCCACTCCTTTTCTGAAATATTAAGTGATGGATTCTTTCCCCAACATGTGAAGGGATGTTTTTTGTCAGTCAGGCAGACAGTCAGTCATTCTCCAACCCATAAACTAAAATGAAAGCAATAGAGAAAGTGTCTTTTACACTTTTTAAATTTCATTTTTTATTATTTTTATTGAAATTGCACAAAACGCATACTCACATATTTAGTAACAGCAAGAAGTTCAGGGCATAAATGAAATTAATGAAAAAAATAAATAAAGTTCAGGTCATAATTAAAAATAAACATGTCTTTTGTATCACGGAAGTCATATGGTCCTATCTATAATAATCATACAGTGCATCCGGAAAGTATTCACAGCGCATCACTTTTTCCACATTTTGTTATGTTACAGCCTTATTCCAAAATGGATTAAATTCATTTTTTTTCCTCAGAATTCTACACACAACACCCCATAATGACAACATGAAAAAGTTTACTTGAGGTTTTTGCAAATTTATTAAAAATAAAAAAATTGAGAAAGCACATGTACATAAGCATTCACAGCCTTTGCCATGAAGCTCAAAATTGAGCTCAGGTGCATCCTGTTTCCCCTGATCATCCTTGAGATGTTTCTGCAGCTTAATTGGAGTCCACCCGTGGTAAATTCAGTTGACTGGACATGATTTGGAAAGGCACACACCTGTTTATATAAGGTCCCACAGTTGACAGTTCATGTCAGAGCACAAACCAAGCATGAAGTCAAAGGAATTGTCTGTAGACCTCCGAGACAGGATTGTCTCGAGGCACATATCTGGGGAAGGTTACAGAACAATTTCTGCTGCTTTGAAGGTCCCAATGAGCACAGTAGCCTCCATCATCCGTAAGTGGAAGAAGTTCGAAACCACCAGGACTCTTCCTAGAGCTGGCCGGTCATCTAAACTGGGTGATCGGGGGAGAAGGGCCTTAGTCAGGGAGGTGACCAAGAACCCGATGGTCACTCTGTCAGAGCTCCAGAGGTCCTCTGTGGAGAGAGGAGAACCTTCCAGAAGGACAACCATCTCTGCAGCAATCCACCAATCAGGCCTGTATGGTAGAGTGGCCAGACGGAAGCCACTCCTTAGTAAAAGGCACATGGCAGCCCGCCTGGAGTTTGCCAAAAGGCACCTGAAGGACTCTCAGACCATGAGAAAGAAAGTTCTCTGGTCTGATGAGACAAAGATTGAACTCTTTGGTGTGAATGCCAGGCGTCACGTTTGGAGGAAACCTGGCACCGTCCCTACAGTGAAGCATGGTGGTGGCAGCATCATGATGTGGGGATGTTTTTCAGCGGCAGGAACTGGGAGACTAGTCAGGATAAAGGGAAAGATGACTGCAGCAATGTACAGAGACATCCTGGATGAAAACCTGCTCCAGAGCGCTCTTGACCTCAGACTGGGGTGACGGTTCATCTCTCAGCAGGACAACGACCCTAAGCACACAGCCAAGATATCAAAGGAGTGGCTTCAGGACAACTCTGTGAATGTCCTTGATTGGCCCTGCCAGAGCCCAGACTTGAATCCGATTGAACATCTCTGGAGAGATCTTAAAGTGGCTGTGCACCGACGCTTCCCATCCAACCTGATGGAGCTTGACAGGTGCTGTAAAGAGGAATGGGCGAAACTGACCAAGGATAGGTGTGCCAAGCTTGTGGCATCATATTCAACAAGACTTGAGGCTGTAATTGCTGCCAAAGGTGCATCGAGAAAGTATTGAGCAAAGGCTGTGAATACTTATGTACATGGGATTTCTCAGTTTTTTTATTTTTAATAAATTTGCAAAAACCCCAAGTAAACTTTTTTCATGTTGTCATTATGGGGTGTTGTGTGCAGAATTCTGAGGAAAAAAATGAATTTAATCCATTTTGGAATAAGGCTGTAACATAACAAAAGGTGGAAAAGGTGATGCGCTGTGAATACTTTCTGGATGCACTGTATACTATTATTTTTATGGTGAGCTCCCTTTTCCCGAATTCTGTAAAATTCCTTCATATAGGATGTTTTGTAGCGGTGCTTGAAACTTCAACTCCCAGCAGTCCCTGCAGTGGCTCTGATTGGTCATCTGCTGAGGATGCAGGGGCTGTTGAGTACAAGAAGGCCTGTGTGACATTTAAGAAAGAAGTCTTTTGTGTTTCGTGTCTGGAGTTGCCTGTCTGTTTGCCTTCCGTTTTGATACTTGTGGATTGTTGTTTTGTTCTGGATTGTCTCCTATTTTGAGTATATGGACTGTCTGGTGTCTTCCTGCTGCATGAGGGCTGTCTGAGGATTTGTTGTCGTCTTGTGAAGAAAGGAGCGCTCCTGATGTCATTCATATGTCATCTTTTCATCAGGAAATACCGGTAGGACTGACCTTTACATTCATATACAGTGTGTGGATCACTGGACTATCTACCATCATTTCATTTCATCAGTTGTCATTTTCAAGAATTTCATAGTGTGTGATTTTTGTTAGTGGTTTGTTATCTATCTATCTATCTATCTATCTATCTATCTATCTATCTATCTATCTATTGTCGATTTCGTGTTTATTGTACATCGCTGTAAGAGGGAACTGGGGTGGGATCATTGTTTAAATTTATTATTGGTTAATACATTCTTTAATTGTTGTTTTATTACCGGTCACTTTTTTGTCTCTGCCTGTGTGTGCGTGCGGGTCGGACCAAGGCTGGGTGCGTCCCTGGAATCTCCGCCTAAAAAAATAAATAAATCGCTGTCTTTTCGATGGTGTAAATCTTAGCGGCGTTGGACAGCTACAGTTTTGTTTCCTCATGAAAACAAAATTTTAGACCCTGATCAGTTCATTTTATAAAAGTCATTACTATTTTCATCTATCTTTGTACATTTAATCCTTGTCTTTTCCCTATTTTATAGATGAAGGATGCATTATCTGAGATAATTCAGCTTGCGACCTTGGATTCGGAACCTTGGGTATTGATGGTGGCCGACATTCTAAAATCCTTTCCAGAGACAGGTGCACTCAATCTAGACTTGGAGGAACAAAATCCAAATGTGCAGGACATTTTAGGAGAACTCCGAGAGAAAGGTGATAAAGTAAAATTTGTTGATTTTTGAATGCATCAATTCCCATTGTCTAATGTAAAAAATTGTTGATGTGAGTACTTAACACATAACTATAAACTATGCAAGATGTATTTCCATGGTTGCATTTTTGTTGTGTATATTACTTCCTAAAGCTTGATGGAAGTTAGTACAAGAATGGCTATGTTCTTGAAGAAATATATACTTTCTTTGTGAAGTGGTATATAAGATTTTAATCTTACTTTACAAGAATAAATCTTTATTCAATCACTTTAAATATGAAATAGCAATTACTTTTGTCTTATATTGCATTAACTTTGTTTATAGAACAAATTCACATCCAGATAAGTATTATAAATGGTAATGAGTATAGTAGCCCAAAATTAGCCTAATGCAGTACATTTGTACTTTGTCAGATGGTCCTTTAAATCTGTTTAGAGTATTTCTTGCAAACAGAATGTGTGAACTGTAAGGCCTTATAATATTTTAACAGTGTATTCTGTGCCCCAAAGAATGCTTAAATGCAGATGTTCTAACAGTGGAGGTTTATATAGAAATGGGGAAAAATGTAATGAAGTAAAAAAAGTTCAGTATTTTTTTTCTTAGTTGTCAATTAACATAAGGCATTTTATCAGTATTAAGAAACAATGTTAAAATTTTCATGCTATGAAAAACTGGCATGTTAGCAATCAAGTATTGTAGTTGCAGTGTTTGCTTGCTTGGTATTTCAATTTTTCAGAATGTGAGTGAGAATTGCATGAAACCTTAAGTGAGAAAGGTTGAAAATAGTGTGATCAACAATCTTTGAACATTTCCATTACAACCTTCTGAATGCGCTCTTCTGTATGTCTCATTACTAGTTGACCCTTTCAGTTGTCATCTTCAAGCTCTTCTTATTTCTCTGAACTGTCAGAGAATGGCAAGTACAATCTTACTGCTATGAGCTTAGTCACATCTGTAGTTAGTTGGATGATTTCTCACTGTTAGTATAAACTGGATACAAAGCAGAGCCAATTAGAAGTAAATATTACGCAAATGCTAGGAACTGTTTCTTCCCACAGAGATTTATGGATATGTAGAACAAGCTGAATGGCACTATAGGTACCTTTTTAAGTCCTGAATTACTATTTTGCTGACACTTGTTACTTATAATAAATAAGCAGTGCTTTTTTGTTTGTTTTTTTTTTTTAATTTAATGAAGAAATATGTTACTTTTAGTAGTACCGGTATTTAATGTTTTTGTTGTTCAGATTTTATTAAGCATCAGAAGATAAGTATATGACTCAAAAAACGTGCTGTTTTTATTTTGCAGTTAGTGAATGTGAGGCTTCCGCTATGTTGCCATTGGAGTGTCAGTACCTAAATAAAAATGCTCTGACTGCTCTTGTTGGACCCCTTACTCCACCAGTGAAACACTTTCAGCTGAAGAGGAAGCCTAAAAGTGCAACTCTTAGAGCAGAACTTTTACAGAAATGTAAGTTTATGAAAATCATACTGTTGGAGTAGGTGTATGTGCGTTTTGTTAAGCTTTAATTCTTTATCATGTGAAGTAATACTGAACAGGGTAAAATTTCATACCATAGTTTAAAGCAGGGCTGTATAAGTCATGAACCTTTTTTTTTTTGGCCTGCAAAAAATGACTCATGTTGCTGATTTTAGTTAACATTGAAAAAGTTGCTTCCAATACCCTGGAGTTATTGCATGTGTAGGCATTGGGAATATGAAACAAATTCTGAAACATGTACTTGGAGCGGGCAGCACGGTGGCGCTGTGGGTAGCGCTGCTGCCTCGCAGTTAGGTGACCCGGGTTCGCTTCCCTGTGTGGAGTTTGCATGTTCTCCCCGTGTCTGGGTAGGTTTCCTCCTGGTACTCTGGTTTCCTCCCACAGTCCAAATACAAGCAAGTTAGGTGCATTGACGATTCTAAATTGTCCCTAGTGTGTGCTTGGGGTGTGTGTGTGTGCGCCCTGCGGTGGGCTGGGATTGGCTCCAGCAGACCCCCGTGACCCTGTAGTTAGGATATAGCAGGTTGGATAATGGATGGATGGATGTACTGTACTTGGAGCAAAAAACCTTTCAGAAGTATCAGGATGAGATTTTGGGACAACAAAGCTATTTATTGGCTGTCTAAATATGTTGGATGAACTACAGTGTCACTTCTCATTTGTGAAACTCCTTTTGTTTTTATAATCAGAAGCGTTAGTGTGAATGAAAGATACCAGTGTACTTTCCAGCATGATTAAAATTGTAGCTGAGATTTAGAAAATAGGGAAATAATTCATCAAGTTAAATATAGTCGACCAAGCTCAATATTGTGCCATCCTGTATCGGTTCTCAAATAAACTGAACAAAATTCATCTGATCTTGTGACCTTGGCTGTTAGGTAAGTTATGAGTCAAACACATGTCACTTCATTGCAGGTAAATGGCAGGTGGTTTCCTTTCTCATCAAAGGAAAAGTAACATACCATATTTCCAGTCTTTTTTTTTTTTTTGCCATTTTAATTGGTTTAAAATCACCATTTCAGAAAACCGTTTCAGTGTTGCCAATGCAATTTTTAGTGGCCTCTGCAAACACCCTTGGTCTATAATGTGAGAAAGTGTTGGATCCAATGATTTAAATAAAATTTAAACTGGGAGTTTCAGTTTAGTTTTGAAGGTACTTTCCCCAACGCCAAATCAGTTATTGTTAATAGTGATCATTTGCTTAGAGGTCAAAATAAACAGTTTAAATACACAAATATAAACACTTTTTATATAAAATTGCATATTTTCGTTGATCCAATATTATTTAATTTCTAAACGATGTTCTTTAAGCGATTTACTTTGGCTTCTGTAGTTGATTTTTGTAAGATTGTGAGAGAGATCTTTTTTCTTTATTGTAGACTAGGTTTCTCATCATAGTTGGGGCGGAATGGTGGCTCTGAGGTTAAGGATCTGTGCTGTTATCCAGGAGGTTGCCGGTTCGAATACCCGTCACTGCCAAAAAAGATCCTACTCTGCTGGGCCCTTGAGCAAGATCCTTAACCTGTAATTGCTCCAGGGGGTGCTGTACAATGGCTGACCCTACTTTCTGACCCCAAGGGGTATGCAAAAACTAACAAATTCCTAATACAAGAAATTGTATAAGGCGAAATAAGAACAAAAAAAAAAAGTTAAGCATTAAAGGAAATAATTTTAGAAAATTATATATTCCATCCATCCATTTTCCAATCCGCTGAATCCGAACACAGGGTCACAGGGGTCTGCTGGAGCCAATCCCAGCCAACACAGGGCACAAGGCAGGAACCAATCCCGGGCAGGGTGCCAACCCTCCACAGGACACACACAAACACACCCACACACCAAGCACACACTAGGGCCAATTTAGAATCGCCAATCCACCTAACCAGCATGTCTTTGGACTGTGGGAGGAAACCGGAGTGCCCGGAGGAAACCCACTCAGACACGGGGAGAACATGCAAACTCCACGCAGGGAGGACCCGGGAAGTGAACAATTATATATTTATGTCCTTAATTATTTGCGGTGTTAAGGATGATCCGATCAATCAGCTGCCAATCGAAATTGGACAATTTTCACTAAAAAAAACTAGATTGGCAATCGTAAAATGACTGATCGCAAAACTGAATTTTTAGCCCATTCTTTTTTAAACTTTATGGTAATTTAGTTGTAGTGCTACTACAGCGTAAACAAAGAGCAGTTAGTGAGAGGTTGTTTTATCATTGAACGAGAGTCCATTGGTATATTAGCCTTTACATTAAAGAAAGTGGAATAATAAACTGAGAAAAAAAATAATCAGAGAGGTTGTCCTGTGCAACTAGACAAATGGCAAGAAAAGCTACATTAAGGAGTTCAGACCTTTATTTTGTCCTTTATATTAAAACGGGCACCACCTGAGTTTGGACAGCATGCTTGTTTAAAATGCAGCAGCTTACACTTTTAATTGGAAAAAGAAAAGATAAAGATGAATTTGAAATTGCTGCTTAGTAAACAAATGGGTTTTATTTAAATGTTTGTACTTTTTTTGTTATTTGTTGCTGTGTGTCATACAGCAAACGTTTTGGCAAGAATCAGGTACTACATAATTAAAATGGTAATTTATAATTACACATCAAGAATTAGAAATATCTAGTTGATGCACTGAAGAAAAAACACCTGTATAAATATAGTAATTGTATATTTTAAGAGAAAAAAGCTGTAGTGCAATTAATGATTTAAAATGATTAAAACATATGAATTGCATATATATATATATTTACTTTTAAGGAGCGTTTAATTGCCAATATCAATTAATTGATTGTGTGAGAATATGTTTATATTTTTTGGTGTTAGAGGAATAGTGAAAACTACTGTTTTTAATTAAGCCTTATTTAAGATATGTACATTACAGAAAAACTAAATAATATGAAACCTTGTAATTATAAGAAGCATTTTACTTTCTTTAAATGACATTTTTTATGGTTAAATATTTTTGTGCATAGTTTATTAAAGTATGCATTTTAAGGAAATTTTATTTTTAATTTTTATTTTGCTGTTATTTTTTTTTAATTTTCACTGAATAATAAGCCTATATAATTTCATTTTGTTAATATAAATGAACAGTGAACACCTGTGATCTATATTTAATTATAAAAATACATTTTATTTTAATAATAAAAATTCTGTTTGTCTGGGTATGCAGGAGATTGTAAAAAGTTTTTTTTTTTTTTTTTTTTTTTTTAAGGAATAAAGAAAAAAAATTGTAATTTGAGCCGCTTGATCGGGTAACATGAAATCCATGATACAGTATCAGCCGTAAAAAAACCTGATCGGAGCATCCATAATGTAGATAAAACTTACTTACAGTAGATGTGCATTTTGCTCCTTTATTATATTCAGCAATATTCAAATGACATGTCTCATTTTAATTGGCAAGAACAACATGCAACGTCTCTCTCACTGCAGTCATATTAGAACTTACATTGTTTTGAGTAAAGAAATACAGAAGTCACTATCTCTTAAAACTAGTTCTGTAAAACCATAGGTAATGTAAATCCAAATGATGTGAAAGTTTAATAAAAGATGTAGCTTATGACTGTGGATAGTATGCAATTTTATTAAGGTATTGGCTCCTTTTCTGTGTGAATTAATCAGATGATTATCAGAAAGCTAAAATTGTTGGCAAATTGTGAGCATTTACCAACACAGGTAAATAACCAAATACAACTATGTTTTTAAAAGATTAAACGGGGTGCAGGTGGCCATAATTAAGGTTCACTGGGTGGCATTATTGTGTCATTCATCAGTTCTGTAATCCACAGAGTAGCCAGAGCATGACTCTTCTAGACCAAGTAAAAGGCAGTAAGCTGCCCTTGTAGGACACACTCGGCTATGTACTTGGCTAAACTGGCTACTCTGAACTGAATGTCTTTGAGGGGAAAAAATGTAAACCTTATGCCAGGGTTGTAATGTGGCATTGTTATATAATTGTGTAAACTTGCTTCATGCAAAATGTTTAGAAATGTACTTAACTACATGTTTTTTTTTAAAAAAACTGTCAAGACACAGTTCTTGTGATTCAGTTTCTTCTTAAACAGTTTAAGGTTAGCATCTGAACATTGTGACAGAAAATGTTTTTCTGTAAGTTTGGATAACTTCAAGAAGGCAAATAGGACACATCTTTTTAAACATATATTCAGGAAAAATTAAGTGATCTGTGTTTCAAAAACTGCTCTTTTTAAAAAGTATATTCTTTTAAATTATGAGGCTTAAAACAGTAACGTATTCAATGGCATTTTTACCTTTGTACAATTGTAATCCAATCTAAAATGAAATTCAATAAAACAATTCACTCACACCTCTTGTATTTTTTGCAGCAACAGAAACTGCTCAGCAGCTTAAGAAAACTGCTGGCGTGCCTTTTCATGCCAAAGGAAGGGGCTTAGTCAAGAAAATTGATACAACAAGTATGTACCTTCATTTCTTTCAACTTAATATGATTATTTTATCACTATATTTTTGATGAAAGTCACACGATTTTATTTAGCTGTTTAAAACAGACAAAAAAAGAAAATCCACCAAACTGGCTGTGTACTTGGACAATAGAATATGGCATAATGGTCATGGAAAAGTATGTTTAAAAGATAACTTCAGTAATTTTCAAGTCTGCGATCACAATAGTGATATATTTTATTTGCAACATAAAATTGTTCTAAAGTTAATTATGTTTATAAATTTTTTAAAAATTTCTTGTCTGTTCTTACAGCATACAGTGGTGCTAATGGGTACATGATGGGTCCATAGGTGAATGAAAGACCATTTTTCAAGCTAAAGATGTTATTGAGTATTGATCTGCATCTTGAGATTACATACAAGAAGGAAAAAAAGCACAAAGCAAAACATTGTTGTGACATTCACCCATATTTAAAAGGAGACTGTGCACTTTACTCAGATGCTTGTCTTCCAGCCTCTTCCAGAGCCAGGGGTGTGGATTCACCTTGGAAGGTCATCACCAAGCGCTTTTATTGACACTGACTTTTGATGCCCAGATGTGAATAGCTGGCTCTGTTCTGTAGATGGCTCTTCAATAATAAGTTTTAAAAAAGTAACCTGATCACTTACATTCTTTCAGTATACAGAATTTTATTTGATTATTTCAGTAGCTGCTTCCAGCACATGGCGAAACACACTCCACTCACTCGTGGTCAGAGACAACCCATATGTGTTTCTTTCTCCAGTCTTCTCACCATCAGCTACATATTTTTCTGCCAAATATGCAGACTGCCTTTGTAATCTGTCATGCATGGTACGGCTAATAGAGCTTCCAAAAAAGGTGACCATTTACAGGATCAGCAAGTGCTGTGTCTGCATGCACACTCGGTGCTCACAAGCTCACTTATGCTGGTTTCTCCATGTAGCACAGAGCTGTCATCCCTACCTCACAGTGCCAGGTCCGCAGGAGTTTTACATGTTTTCCCTTTGTATTTACAAATTAATTGATATCAGCATATTAGTGAGTTTACTTAATCAAACATGTTGTATCATATCCACAGAAAGAGCAACTCATATTTCATTGAAAAAGTCAGTAATTGGTTTGTATTGTTTTACTCTAGTCTGTCTCATACTCTGCCTTTTTCATTGTTTTTATCATGCATGTACAAAACACACCACAGAAATTGCGATGTGCAGATATGTCTAGACTGTTTTCAAAAATCTAAGCGATTTATTAAGAATACAGTGCAGTGCAATTAGTTCACTTCTGATTTACTGTTATTTGTACAAAGTACAGTGAAACTCTTATTGCGGTTTTTAGTACGCTGTCACTTGGTGTGAATCTTGCCCTGTAGGCCATGTAAAATAACAACATAGACTGTAATGGGTAAAAGTAAGTTCCATTTAGGAAAAAATAATCATACAATTTGACCACACATTTTTCTTTTATTTACAAGCCATGGTAGAACAAAAATGTTGAAAAAATAGAATTTCAGAAGCAAAAGTAGGATTATAAGTAGAATATAGTTTGCCACTGAGAGGTTGTTGGGGTTAACTCCACATATAACATTGACTATGGGCAGACAAGTGAACAGGAAGTGTATTCCTACTTTATGAAAAAAAAAATCCAAGAATCTGTAGTAAAATAATTATTTCTATATTCCTTTTGTTATCATAAGAATGCCTTATAAATGCTTCAAGCATATTTTCTTAAATCTGAAGTTTTGCTGCTTTAAAGTGGACATAGCTGGTAAATTTTAAGGCTTTTTTATTTGCCTGTGGATCCATGTTCCCATTAGTCCTATTGTAAGCTACAAGAACAGACAAGGAATTGTTTTAATTTATAAAGTTGTGTTCTAAAGATGTAGTGTTTTTTGTGGCAAATTAATATATACCATGATTGTGAAAAAATAACTTTGACTTGAAAAGTATCAAACTTAACCAAACTGGTTTTTTTTTCTTTTTAAAGAGTTTTTTTTTCCAGACCATATTATTTGTAAAACAAGAGATGTAGTTGAACATTTTGAAATTTACTTTTAAAGCTGCATGTTTTCTTTCTTTCTTTCCTTCTTTCTTTGTGTTGTCTTTTTAAAACAGGTTTGATAATGAAGTTAGGAAATGTTGGTTTCTTAGTTTCTTATGGTTCTTTATCTATCTAATAACCTGAAAATTGCTCTGGGGTGCTGTAAAGTACAAGTGTTTTCCAACCTAGTTAAACATTGTAGAAAATAAATGCGAGACGCTTGTCTTAGCTCATGATGCTGACAGTAGATTTATAAAAAGAGGATGTCTCTTTACTACCCACAACTTTTCTTTTGTTTGTCTTTGTGCGTTTCCCACTTTAAATTTTGATCATTTGATATTTACATGCATTACTGTCAGTACGTGTACAAATCTTAATATAATTAATTTATTCTTATGCCTGTTTATTTTTTTGCTTTCCACACATTAACATAATAACAAAATGAAAACCTGCAGTTTATAATGACATTTTAAAAATATAATCTTGCGTTCACCTTTTTCACCATGAGTAATTTATAGTGTTATCACATTATCATTTAGCAACTTTTAGCTTGATGCTTTATTTTGTGTTCTTTTACAGTGCATAACCGGTAAAAATATTATAAGGGTAGAGATGGCATGGTATCGCTGGGCATCAGTTTGTACAGATAAATCACTTATTTTTTTATCTATGCATGTTCTAAATAATCGATATAGTAAGTAAAATAGTAGCATATGCAACATAGCCACAGAGGATAACTAGAATGTTGGGACTTGCTGTTTGTAAAAATGTTGAAATTGTATTCAAGCAGCCCACAAAAGGATTTTTAATGGTGTCATTTTTATCCTTGTAGCACCCCTCAAAGGTATACCAAAAGCTCCTTTTAGAAGCCCAACAGCACCAAGTGTGTTTAGCCCATCTGCGAACAGGACACCCCTACCACCTCCACGGACACCCTTGCGTAAAGAGAGAGGAGTTAAGGTATGCAAGTCCAGAAACTTGTACCGCTCAGTATTGAATCTTCAAGAATGTGAGACTTTTCAAGCTTGCCTAATCAAATATTTTTTTACATTTATTACAATATATGGCAGTTGATATAACCCATGTAGCTTGTGTACTCTATCACTGTGGAATATTTTTTTTTGGTCTCCTTAAGTCAGAAATCAAAATTAGCAAGCTTCCATGTTCCTAAATCTGGTAATATGATATAATGCTATAGAATAGTTTAGATCTAAGAGTCGCTATTTCAGTACCCTAGTTTGTGTGTTCCTGAGGAGAGTGGTAATTAGAGCATTTTCCAGTTTTTGAAAATGGGAACTACCACCTTGGTCTACCAGATTAAATAACCCTTTACCTGATTTCCTCAGAACAGTAAAGACAATACCATACACTGTCAGCATTTCTGCATTGGTCTGTTCATTCCTGCAGTTTTACCTTTAACATCAAAGAGACCTAAGCTACAAAAATGGATTCAACCTACTAAGACAAGCTGGTACCACCCCTTCTTAAGAGACTATGTCCATTTAGTTCAGTAATTCCTCAGAATACTACTTCTACCTTCCAGAAATGTCAATGTGTCCTTGTCTTGGTAGAAAACAGATTAAGCACCATTATAGCCGCCCTTTACAGTTTGAAACTGATGTAAACTCCATTTTGGCCTTGCCAGAGTTCCTGTGGCACTTTTTTAATTCAACCTGCATCATAACTGCCCCCTTCTTGAGCAGCATTATTTCTTAGTCTTTTCCAAAAAACCCCAGCTAATATTATCTTAATTGCCTCCTCTCATAGTTCATGACCTCCAGAAGGTCCTATAGTTAGTACCATGACAAAAGCAGACCAACCTTTGGCCACAACAGTTACCTTAACTACAGGTATAAAGAATACCATCTAGAAAATCCTTGTCTATGAAATGTACACACATAGGAAGCTATTACAGTGTTAAGGGCTGATAACAGTATCATTAAAACACAAGTGTCTTCTCGCCATTCCCAGGGCTCCTTTGCTGTCATATTGATCTCCACGGTATGCACAGCTCTGCTGAATACATTATTATCTCGGAAGAGAAATAAAACACTTAAACACATACAAAATACAGTCCAAAGCTTACTTATTTCACAGTTGTTGTTGATCCTAAATTGTTTTATTACACAAATCATATTTTTTCAATTAACTTACAAATAACAGACTTGTTCATCAATTTGCCTTAAATTCAGGGTTCACATACAATAGTTTAATAACACCTCCTAATTAATACACAAATTACGTTTAGTTCAATTTTGTTTGAACAGTATTGTAGCACAATTATTAGCACTACAGGCAATTGGACTTAAACCCTGGCCCAGACATTGTTTTGTGACTTTGTCTCTATAAGGGTGTTTTCTGCTTTTGATTCTGTATTTCATAAAGGTATATAATAAGTTCTTTGATGATATCATATTGACCAGATATGAGTGAGGATACCGTTTGATGAATTGCAGTGCTGCATGCCCAGGATGGGCTCTGCCCCATGCCACCGTGTATTAAGCTGAGAAACCTAGAAAATGGATGAAAGGGTGAATCACTTTTCAACAAAATCAAGTGTGGGAAAGTACACTGATTTCAATGTCATATTTTCATATTTACTCTAGATTAGCCAAATAAGTTTTTGTAAAGTTGTAGACAAATCTGGGGAAAACCTACAGTATGGTGCTGTAAGCCTGGAGATGGAAGAAAAATACTTGGAGCTTTTTAATAGGCATAAATTTGTATAGTTTGTTAAAAATGAAAAGTATTCAGGATAAACTTAAACAATAATGTTACTTTTCTCTTAGTTGTTAGATATTTCTGAACTGGATATGGTTGGAGCTGGTAGAGAGGCAAAGAGGAGAAGAAAAACAGTTGGTAAGATTATTTAAGCAATAAGGTAAAACATTATATAGGTAATTTTTATTTTTTTTGATGCTTATTCTTAAATCCTTCAAAATAGAATCTGAAGTTAATGAAAAGCCAGCTAAAGAAGAAACTGTGGTAGAAAATTCAACACCCGATTATGCTGCTGGTCTTGTCTCTACTCAGGTAATTGTGGCAAAATTTTTGTTTTCCCTTTCATAGTTAACTTTTTTTTTTTTTTAGATTTTCAGTTTAATATGTTAAATAATACAAAATAGTAAATATTAATTAAAATGATAATTTGTAATAATGTCAGTTAAATGAAATGCTTTAAAGAGTTGGAACTTCATACTTGTAAGTAATTGAAAATAAGTCTTAATAATAATATTGTAAACCAAGGCTTAGCTTATACTTGTGCTGGGTTACTGTACCAGAATTGCTAACATTTGATTGTTTCTGTTCTGTCTGTTATTTTGTTCCTTGTGTTTTCTCCTCCCAAATCACCATAGACAGGCTGGCTAGGCTAATAGGTGATAAGTGTGATTGTAGGTTTTTATATAAGTTTGTTCTCCAATGGAGTGGATTTCCTGTTTCATTCCTTGTGCCTTGTGTTGCCAGGATTGGCTCTGGCCCGTAGCAACCCCGAATTAGATCAAGTCAGTTTGATGCTGTTATGACTATGTCCCTGTATGAAACAGCAGTTGTAGACAGTAGTAATTTAGAATTTTTTTCTTTTTCAACAGTGTTGCATTTTAAAGTGTATAAAATAGCTTTTTTTGCTTCTGGTATAGACAAGCTGTAATATGTGTTTAAAAGAATAAAATTAATTGATGACACAAACAGGCCTTTGCCAAGAAAATAGTCGTGTAAGTTAAACTGGCGCTTTTTTAATTAAACTTGTTCACTTTTTTTGTTATTTAAAGAAACTGGGTGCTCTAAACAGTGAGAGTGCATTACCTTCGACAAGTTATTTGCCAGCTACACCTAGCATGGTACCGTCATCGTCTTACATTCCAAGCTCTGAAGCACAGCAGGGTAAGCAGGCAATATTTCAATTTGTTTTTATTTGTTAAATACTTTTATCTAGTGTGGTAGTAGTAGTTGTTATAGTAGTATTTTTTTATTTTGGATGTAATTAACACATTCATTAATTAAATACATTTGTAATTCCCAAGTACTAATGTGTCATTTAGCATTATATAACTATAGCAAATACTGGACCAGACCTAAGGTGAATAAAACTGGACAAAATGCAAAGTTCACAGTTTGTTTGATTAAACAAAAATGGCCATTGCTTTAAATCATGAATGTATCAACAATATGAAGTGCACTGAATGAACTGTTTTAACAGTGTGAAAGATTTACAAGTATTGTGGGAGAGCATGTGTACTCTTAATAGAAAAGAGAATTATCTTAATATAATTTTTTATGGCCAGTTCAGTTTGTAGCCCTGTAGTGTGGTCATAAATGTAATGGATGTACATGATTACACAGTGATGTCCCTCACCAATTCACATGTTTATTGGAGGACTCTTACGGTTTATTTTTATTTTTTTTATGTTAAAAAAAAAAAAAAAAAAAAAAAAACCAAATAGATGATTTATCGTATCTTACTGCAATAAATTAAGTATGTGAAGCAGTCATGAAAGTAATTAAGGATTTTGTACTTGATTTTTGTTGTTAGACAGAGATCGGGTCAGAGCAAATATGCTCTGACCCGTTCAATGGATTCATTTTATAATTTATTTTAAATTAAAAGGCAGTTAGAAGTATTAAATATTTGTTATATAATGTAAGAAACTATAACAGCATTTCACAAATCTGAGATATGATTATGCTACATCTATTAATTTAAATTTCTGAAATAACTTGTAAAAAATTTGATATATTCTGTGACTACCAGAACCTTTGTATTTTACTCTGCTTTTTATGTCTACAGGTAGCACAACAGGAACAGTTCGGGAATCTCTGCAAACCAACCGACAATCAGAAGAAATAGCCCCTCCCAGCACCACCCTTCAGGGCCAATTCAAACAGAGGACACAGATGTACAACAGCAGCACAAGCCCATCAGCACCTACCTCTCCACCAACACCCAGCAGTACTCCAAATGCCAGCATACCCACGGTAACAGCATCACAGCCCTCTCAGCAACCCATCACACAACAGCCACAACAGCAACAAACACAACAACAGCAACAGCAGCAGCAGCAGCAGCAACCACAGCCTAAAAAGAGCCTTTCTCTCACTGTAAGTATTGGTGAATGGCAGCTTGTGTTTTATCAGCAAAAGTTATTAGTCTTAATGTGCTCAATTAATGGAACATTTAGTTTGTATCTTCAATTAATAATATGCTGTTTCTTTCCTCATTTCCTAGTATGTCTCTTGTTTTAATAGTTATAATTTACATATAGGTTATGAAAATGGTAGTAAAATAATGTGCCTGATCTGTGAATGGAAAGACATGCAAAAAAAAACTGCATCTGTGCTTCTGCTGAAAAGTAAACATTAAAAAGCCAACTAAATCCTAACCAAGGGTTTGACTAATGGTAGTAGAATGTGGTTTAGTAAAGGTTGCCAGTTATGATTAGGAGTTACACTTAGGTCCATAGGATTGTCATGCTTACTTGTGGAAATTGTATTACTGCTTGCCATGTCTTGCCTCATAGAACACTAACTCTCCCACGTAAATAGCCATATCCACTTTCACGGCACTAGTCTTAAATCACAATAAACTTCAATGAGTCAAAATTGTGCTTATTTTTCTAACAATAACTCAAACAGTAATGGTCGCAAGGTAGAAATGAATAGCCTTTTGATTTAGTGTGTTTTGTAACTTCCATAATGCCCAACGTAGATTGGAGTACTGTATATGACAGCTTAAAGCTTAATACTGTGAAATATTTTTCAGACATGAAGAAAAGCTCAAAAAAAATTTTTTAAAAACTTTTTCAGAAAATTGCTTTCCAAGTGTCAAAATTAAGAAGAAAAAACATATACAGTACTGTCTCAGTTAATAAATCCTTGGATAACAAGGCTCATTTATAACGAATCCAGCAGAAAATGCCCTATGATGCACAAATTCAAGCAACAGTCTGTTAGAAGGTTGTGGTAGTCATTGTGCAACTTCTGCACACAGGGTAATTATCTGTGGTTGATATTATGTATTCTCTAAGACACAGTTATTGTGCTTGAATGCTTAATTAACTCAAATGTGTTAAAGCTGCATTCATTTTTTTTTTTTTTTTTTTTCAAAGTAATAAGTATAAATTGCCCAGTATGTCACAAAATATAAAGCATTATCTTCAAAAACTAAAATGTAGATTATAAAGAGAGTAGAAGTTTGAGAACAGAAACAACACATAGTAGAATCTTTGGGAATAGCACCTAGCCTTGAAAAGAGCCAGTGCAGAGCCATAGGGGGGACACGGATAAAGTGCACTTACTTACAAATATGTCAGAGATACTTCTCCTCTGCTATAGTTCATTAATGTTGGTATGTGGCCACACACAATTAATGGTTGTGGTTTGGATCATCTCACAGAGTTCAGAAAGTAAAGTAGAGGTGTTGCCTTTGATCCAAAATGAGGTGGAAAAAAATGAGGCAGTGCCATGAAATGTCTAAGTAGTGAATAATGCAGATGAGTGCGTGTGGAACCTCATGGATGGAGCAGCTGGTAAAGAAGTGTGTTATAACAAACTAAGATCATCTGCTTCATTAGCTGATGTATTATTCTACATATATACATTTAGTATATATAGTAGTAGGAGGCTCTGCCCACTGCTCACTTTGCTCGCCAAACTAGGGGGCGGGCGCTGAGCCCCCATCTATCCCGCAGCTGAGCCGCTCCGATAGAGAAAGCGATTGTATTTAAAGATATGGTACAAGCCCCCCTGTTGTCCTTGGTGCCCAACCCCAGTTGCGGCCTAGTAGGCCACCCCACAACTTTCTTGATATTTTAGTTTATAATATAAAAATGAAATAAGAATCTGAAAATCTAACAACATCACATTAAAGTTCAATAAATTCTGAAAAGAATGATATCAAACATATACTATATATGTAGGTTTTAAAATAAGCCTGATTTAAAGCGTGACAAAAAAGACACATAAAATCGTTGCACTTTTAGGCTTATGATTTTATATATATTTAGAGCAGATTTAGGAGTGTATTATTGGTGCTGTAAAAAATGTGTATGTCTGTATATACATTTTTTTTTTATTTTATTGAAATCACACAACATTCCATACAAATCAATTTTACAAGAATAGGATTGAAAACAAATCAACCCCCACCCCTGGGAAAGAGAGCACGGGCAGCAGAATAAAACTTAAACCTAGTAAAAATAAGTAAATAGATAAATTAATAAGTGAGTACAGATAAATGGAGAAGAAAAAGAAAAAAAAAGAGAGAATAGGGAGAGAATCTGCTTCCTCAGTGCTTTAAAAGCTTATTCTAAAATGTTATATGTGTGATGTCTGTGTATATAAATAAAAGAGAGGGAGTGAACAAATGCAAGATCAAATCAATGTTATCTTTATGCTGGATTCTCTACTCAAAAGAAGGGAGTACCATATTTTACACTTCTGGATTCCCAAAGCATATTGGAGGAACTGAATTAATATAACATCATTTTCTGCATTTTAAAATTAAAATAGAAGAGGTAACTTAATTTTGAACTGCTTCCCATGTTTAAGAAAAGCCAAGCTGACACCAGTTCCTCAGCTCCGAGAACCAAATGTGTTTATAAGGTTTATGTGGGTTTTTTTTTTTTTTTTAAATAAATCTCAAGGAAGTCGAGAGTAACTTTGAAAAAGCATGTGTTGTAGTAAGTCCATAAAATAAAAAAAGGCAATTCCTCACATTAATAGTTTTTGCCCTCCACCGAAATAGCCATAAATGTCCAGCACTCAAGGTTCAAGTTTTTAGGTATACAAGCCTCAAAACCAGTCCTGGACAGCATACTTATACCTTTAAGGGTAAGCTTCAAAACTAACACACATTACCTTGCACAGTAAAACTTTCTATCTTCCAGTTAACCTAACAATCTATATTTTATATATATATATATATATATATATATATATATATATATATATATATATATATAATAATTCACTAAGCCCATGGCAAGCAAGATGCATGCAAGACAGCCACGCCCGCCAGCAATTCACTAAACAGCCGACCATGGCGCGAGAGCGAAAGCATTTGCCAAGAATGTGTTCATTAATCAAGAACGAAAGTCGGAGGTTCGAAGAAGATCACATACCGTCATAGTTCCAACCATACACGATGCCGACTGGCGATCCGGCGGCGTTATTCCCATGACCCACCGGGCAGCCAACCGGGTAACCAAAGTCTTTGGGTTCTGGGGGGAGTATGGTTGCAAAGCTGAAACTGAAAGGAATTGATGGAAGGGCACCACCAGGTGTGGAGCCTGTGGCTTAATTTGACTCAACATGGGAAACCTCACCCAGTCCAAACGTGGCTCACAAGTGCATGTGAACTGTAGCGTATGGTTGCAAAGCTGAAACTTAAAGGAATTGACGGAAGGGCACCACCAGGTGTGGAGCCTGTGGCTTAATTTGACTCAACATGGGAAACCTCACCCGGCCCGAATGTGGCTCACAGGAGCATGCAACTGAGGCGCTGTGTGGAAAATGAACAGTCAACGTGACTCACAAGTGCATGTGGACTGTACACAGACGAAAGCAATTCAGGTGAGGAGTTGGGGGCGGACACATGAGCAGGCAGTGCGTACTGAACGATGACTAAGAGATGACTTAAGAAATCGGCAGACTAGAATGGCGGGGGAGGAATGGGCGTCAGACGATCGAACTTGCCTATCTAGAGGATGTAAATGTCCTAACATGGGTTCCATAGGTGAACCTGCGGAAGGATCGTTACCGGTTGTGCTGACCTGTCGTTGGACGGTTAGGACCCGGGGCCGCTTCCCCGCCCTCTCTCCAGAGTTCCATCTTTTCATTCACTTAGTTGTATCCTCAAACCCGCCCCATTTGGACAACTGTGTCTTTCAGGAAGTGTTCACCCATCAATACATAATTATGCGGCGTATGCTACGCTGCGGGTTGGCTAGTAAGTCTTAACTATGGGAATCCACATAAGAAACCCACCCAAACATCTAAATTCCACATTGAAAGCCTCCATGAAGAAATAATATTGTGGCTCAGTAACTGTAAAGCAGCAAAATTAAACTAATTTGTCAATCATCCACTTCATATATAAACACAATGTGTTTTTTCAGAGAAGTCGTTAATTCTTTGTCACATGTGTGGTTGGTCCTGTACTGTACAAAATAAATAATGGATAAGTAGAATGAAAGTCTTCATGTTGCAAGTTGGGTGCAAAATCAACAATCTGAAGAAGCATTAAAGTTTAAGAAATTGTGTTACTGTATATTGGGTATTTTTGTGCTGTTCCTAGCTATGCAATTTCCACAATAATTAGCCAACATGTTTAAATGTGACTGCTGGCAAAGCAATGCACAGTTACACAATATTCTTTGTTCAAAGCAATTTGAAAGAATATCTAAAGGATAATTTTGGAGAAAAATGCATATACTCAACCTTTTGTAATCTTAACATTATTTGTTCACAGAGAGAACAAATGTATGCTGCCCAGGAAATGTTCAAGACAGCAAACAAGGTTACAAGACCAGAGAAGGCCTTAATTCTTGGTTTTATGGCAGGGTCCAGAGGTAATTATCCCAAAGCAGCAAAAGATTTCACATTAGAGTACAGTACATATCTGAACTTTTTAAATAACTTGGCAATTTTACTTTTATCCAAATATAAATATGGATGCTTTTTTCACATTTGTCTTGTTTTATTTTTTTGCCATGATTGTTATTATTTTTGCAATATGTGACTTTTTGTTTGTTTGTTTTTTGCTTGGTAAAACACCTGCTGATGGTAATTTGAAGTTATTGATGAGCGTTCTACACTGTATGTCTTCACAAAGTGATAACCAAAATGCACCCATCCAAGTACTAGGAAAGCTGTTTTTGGTGACGCATCTTGAAAATGTGTTGATTTTTAAAAGAATGTTGTGATTTCAGGAGTCGTGAATGGATTTTTTAAGTTATTGTATTTAAAGTTTTTGAAAAAAAGTATGTGTTAGTAAAATTAATTTAATCTGTTCAAATTTGCCTTACATTTTCAGTAACTACCTCAATAACTCATCACTGACATTGTATTGATCTAAAATTAAGCCATTAAAATTCCATCTTAACATAATGTTGTTTTAGCACATCATGTACATATTTACATATAACTAGGTTCATGCAAATGCAAACTTAATTACCCATCCTTTTATTTTCCAAGCCCATGACTCTGAAACATTCATAGCAAATATGCTTACATAATGTTTGCACTGATGTAGCATTTGTATACATTTTGGTGTGGCTAAACATATAAACTTGCATTCCTCTATCATATCCCTAATGTGGATTCCTTTAACTCTGATGTAAAAGATGGAAATGCACATATAGAAATTTATGACCGATTATTAATTTTTGCTACAATACTTATGCCAATGAGAATGCCTTCAGCTGTGTTATGGCAATATAATAGTCATTAATTGATTTCTGCAAGTGTTTATTTAGGCAACCTTTACACAAGCATTGTTTGAGTGTAATTTTAAATACTCACTCACTTTAGTCATTTAAATATTTTTTGTATTTAATACTCACTTTTTATGTAAAACTGAGTCATGTGCAGTGAATACCAGGTAAATATAAAAGAGGCTGGAAAAAAAGATGTTATACACAGAGTAAAACAGTGCAAAAACACCTCATTATCTGTTATATGGTTAAATTTGCAAATATAATTTATAACAGCTTCACTTCAAGCCCACTCAATGTTGGCTATGCCAGTAATATAGATGTCAGTTCAGCTACATAAAAGTGGTTAAACAAGTAAGGCAACACATTTCTTCTAGTGGATAACTTTGACTTTATAATAAGTGCACTAGTGGTCATGGGGAGAATATTGAAAAATAAAACTTGTTTGTTATAGCAGGTGTTTGCCTTGATAGGTCCATCACAATACTTTCTGAACACCACTTCTCTATTCTACATAGTAAATGTATTCAGTGACATTTTCTTTTCAATAACTGAAATTAAATGATGCCTAATCAATTAATTTGAAAGCAAAACACCAAGCATTTAAACGCCAGTGGCAGATTAACTGATAAACACTGAGACTAATTGGGGTACTTCAACTTCTAAAAGCTGCAAATCAGGTATGTCAGTCAGAGATCTTTATAATATATGCTATATGACATTTTCTAAAAGTAGATTAATTTTTACATCTACATAAACAGGAAATGTTATCTGATTAATTATGGTTTAAGAAGACTAATGTGTAATGAAAGTAGTTTGTGACTTGCCAATCATTACATTAGCATTTCTTTAACCAGTGTATGTGTTGTTTTGTTGTCCAGGCATTTTGCATACTATAAGTGACCATATGTTTAATACTACTTATATTTATGGGGCTTGGTTAGAAATAGACCTTTAACAGGAACAGCTATAACTGCATTATTTATCCATCCATCCATCCATTTTCCAACCTGCTGAATCCGAACACAGGGTCACGGGGGGTCTGCTGGAGCCAATCCCAGCCAACACAGGGCACAAGGCAGGAACCAATCCCAGGCAGGGTGCCAACCCACCGCAGGACACACACAAACACACCAAGCACACACTAGGGCCAATTTAGAATCGCCAATCCACCTAACCAGCATGTCTTTGGACTGTGGGAGGAAACCGGAGCGCCCGGAGGAAACCCACGCAGACACGGGGAGAACATGCAAACTCCACGCAGGGAGGACCCGGGAAGCGAACCCAGGTCTCCTAACTGCGAGGCAGCAGCGCTACCCACTGCGCCACCGTGCCGCCTGCATTATTTATATAATACTTTAAATTGCACACTGCATATCATTTTCTTCCTTGCTATTCTAATATGTACATTACTTGAACATTTTAATTTTTGTACAACTGAACACTCTATTGCCTTCAAAAGAAAGCACCAGAAATGTATTGTTTGCTAGTTTGTTTTAGAAATGAATTAGGAGATAATTTTGAATAATCATATTAATTGTGTGTGTCTGTGATTCTGGACTTTAACGACAATACCTCTAAGGACTTAGACTGCCTGCCTAATGCTGCCGTTCTAAAGCTGCATCATATGAAAAACTGCTTGAATATCTGGAAAGAGTAGAGGGTATGAAATGTACACTTGTAATTTTTTTTTTGGGGATTGAATATAGAATATCAAGCAGCTTTTGTAACTTTTGTAAATAGCACATGTAGAGAAACCACATACTTTTTTTTTGGTTTTTACTTCACACAAGCAGAGAGAATGTGAGGTAATGCTGTTGTTGTTATTATCTTTATTATATTAAAAATTCAGCGTTGACTATTACCCTCCACACCACTCACCCAATCATTACTCCTTCTGTGCACATCCTCCCTCCGTACCACCCCATGACACTCAGTGCGAACTTGCCCTTCAACGCAGTCTGTTATAATGCAAAGCAGAAAAGCAAATGATCTATTCAAGTATGTTGAATTTTATAATACGATAGAAAAATTGTGGCAAGAACTGATAACGGAACATCGAAACACCGAGGCAGTGTGTCCTAAAAAGCCATGCAAATGGGACTGCTCAGAGTGCCATGGAGAGGGGTGGGCAGAGGAACCACATCTGCCACTCTTAAATAAAGCAGCCACTGTGATGCTGGGGGGTGGGAAATTGTTAAGGAAGTTTTACCAAAAAAAAAAAAGGCATGGAAGGAGTAAAAAAATGAGTTTGAGAGGTGTTTGAAATATGATTGTTCTTTGTCTTTTATTTTTTATTTTTTTCCCTTGTTTTGGACTGCTAAATACAATCACTTTCTCTAACGGAAGAGCACCCCAACGCCCTACAAGCAGCTCAGCTTGTGAGCAGGGGGCAGAGCCCACTAGTTGTTGTTGTCGTTATTATTAGATAACGACCCATCTCAGTATCATTTTAAATCCATTCATTCAGCCACACTTGTCGGCTTTGGTAACCACAAGCAGCTAAATGTTTCATGCCACTCACAGGTCAATGGTAGGTCATTTCCCTGTCCTGCACGTAGATGCAGTTAGAACGTACATATAGCTTTCAGCATCAATTAAAAAGATTACAATATGCAAGCTTTCAAGGCAACTTAGGCCCCTTCTTCTGGCAAGATGTAATCTTGTACATCTTGCCTGAAGAAGGGGCCTGAGTTGCCTCGAAAGCTTGCATATTGTAATCTTTTTAGTTAGCCAATAAAAGGTGTCATTTTGCTTGGCTTTTCTGTACATTCATAATGGCTAACACAGTACAACACCCTAGTACTACAGCATCAATTAAGTTTTTCTTGTACATTGGTATACAGTAGAATATAGCTTTTCTAACTTTTTTTCTTTTGGTCTAGGTCCAATTCCCTGTTCTAAAATTTTGGAACAAGTCCAAAAACAAATTCCAAAAATTCAAACGACAGCCTTATTTTCTGCAGCTACCTGACCTGATGCAGAGCTCTATTCTACATCAGAGTGTAACAGTGAGATATATACAGATGTTGTTGCTTGATTTAAGGTGAATTAAGCAAATTTTTGTTCCCCCAAGTTCTTACTTTTGTTTGTTTCTCTTTCCCTTTTTTAATATATAGAAAACCCATGTCCAGAGCAAGGTGATATCATCCAGATTAAGCTCAGCGAACATACAGAAGTCTTGCCAAAAGCTGATGGCACTGGCAGCACAACAATGCTTGTTGACACAGTGTTTGAGATGAACTATTCCACAGGTCAATGGACCAGACTCAAGAAATATAAGCCTATTACAAATGTGTCTTGAGCAAATGATGAACTCCATGAAACAAATTGGGCCAAACTATGAGTCAACAGAATGGGCCAGATGTAGCTACAGATTTATATATGTGACTCATGCAGAGCAAGTTTTTGTTCAATACAGTGGTTTCTACAGTTCTTGAGTAACACTCTAAATGTTAAGTAAACATGATTTTACTTGTAAGACAGAGACTTCGGGCAGTCACAGTAGCTGATAACTAAATACAGTACATCTCAGTGGCCTTCCATAAAGGTTGCTATGTAAGTGACTGGGATAGAAATGCTGATCCTAAATTGTGCAGTTTTCTGCCTGCAGAACCATCACTGGAATATGGAAAGTACACGAAAGACTGCCAGTAGGAAACCATAATCTTTTGATGCATCAGGTGGACCTAAAGTGCTCTAATATGGTGTTAATGTTAACATTAAAATGGATGTTCCTACTGTCTGACCTGTTCATGGTGATAAATATAAGAATTTTATCTTTTATGTTAAATTTTATGGGTATTTTTTTTTTTCATGTTGTCCTTTAGATGAGGGAAGAGGACAGAGCAATAACTCCTCCTCACTAATTTAAATTACAGCAAAATGACTGCAAACGAAAGGGACGGAAATGAGATGGCATTATTTTAACAGATTAAATCACGTTTCATTTGATCTATAGAAGAGCCATCATTTTCTTAATATGACATTGTGTTAGTAATCTTGTTAAGTTGAGAATGTAATTTGGAAACTAAGAACGTTGTATTTGGCTAAAATTAGTGGACATCTCCTCTGTGTCATCAACGTAACTTACTATAAATAGCTTTAATACTGTTTATATTTAAGAAGGATCAATTGTATTTGTCAGAAAACTTTACCAGGAACTTTTGTTTTATATGGTATTACAAAATTGAGAAATTATCTGCTGGTTTTCAAGGGTGTCATGAAGGCTTTCCATGCTGCACAATACTTAATTGTGATTCTTCTTTTCTACCACAGGTTTTATTGCAGTAGTGTTCATTTTTAATTCTTAATCTGAAAAATTTCAGGTTATACAAATTCCAAGCAGATTCCCCTATGTACAAGACTAATAAATCATTTTAAATAAAGTAGTTCCTGTATAAATACAGGGGTATGGATGCGACTTGATTAAAAAAAAAAGTTTAAAAATAGTAGATTGTGAAAGTATCCATGTATCATTTGTAAATATTTTTGGGTTAGCATAAAGATTTGAAATGTCAAAGCCTCAAAATGTGTCTTAGGACGCTTTTCAGTTAATGTTGACATAGCAGAGGCTTTTGTCCCAGATTGACTGCTTCTGTGAACTGAGTTTAAGTGTCATTGAATTATGGCATTTTATAATAATTCAGAGTTAACAAAGTAGCTGATACTACAGAGTGGACATGAGCCTAATTAAAATGCCCGGTACTCCTTATCTCTTACTTTATCTTTTGAAGTAATTATACTAAATTGTAAATACAAAAAGTCAATATGTACCATATGGAGATCAGTGTTCACTAATGGCCTGTTGGGTTATTCTGTCTTTTGTTCAAACATTGTACAGTTACTTTGATTATTTGATTATGTTGCATTTTGAAATGTAGGTTTTCTTTGGATGATTCTGAGCACCTTAATTATTTTTCACTCCCCATCTTTCTGTAGATAGCTTAAAAAAAAAAAAAAACCTTGAAATCTTTGACAGACTAATGCCTTCATGGGAAAAGTGGTATGTAAATTACAATGTTATTATATATCAGCTTTCATATTTTTGTACAATTGTAAAAGCAATCGTATATATAGCTCTTATGGTACATGTCAAGGTTGTAAAATATAAACCGTTTTCTAAAGAAATGCTATAATGTTCAGTTTTTGTGAGTGCACTGCCATTGTGAAACAGCTGAGGTTAGGTTATCAGGCTGATAAAATGGGTTTAAGCGAATATGGTGAATGCAGCACTGCATAGCTTTGAATAAAAAAAAAAAGGTTGGAGTTCTTTAGTTATACAATATTTATGCTGGAGAAAGTAAGCAAATGTGTTCTCTGTTTATTAGCAAATTTAACTGAGTGAAAATGGTATGAGGAGTGGTGGCACAGGATGGAACTTAAGGAATAACGACAATGTTATTATATTTGGCTGATGCCTTTATCCAAGGCAACTTGCAAATCAGTTTTTATTACAATTGTTTACATCTATGGTTTATAATAAGAATACAGATATATATTTGAGCTGTTCAGGGTGACACAGCAAGTGTAAGACTGAAATTGAAATGGCAACATTCTACTTTAAGAGCCAGCATCTTATTCATTCCATCACACTGCCTTTCAATCAAATGCATTTGCAGTATGAGAAGAGCAATAGAAGACAGTTCATTTAGTATGCATTTGTGATCATATCAAATTACAACAATTTATCATTTTAAAAACTGCATTTGTAAAAATGTTCCTATTTTGTTGTGCTAAGCAAAGCAGTAGTAGATTAATCTCTCCATCCCTTTTTTATAAATTGTATCTCCTATCTAGTGTATCCATAAGCATTTGACACCCTTCACTTATATAAATTAGTTCATCTAGTGAAAGCCTCATACTGTTTTGTTAAATTTTTTTATTTGAAGAAAATATTGTATTCAATCAAGTTGAAGCTTATACAACAAATGACTTCATAAAACTAGGAAAACAAAAATGAAATGTATATCAAAGTTAAAAATGGAAAGCAGCAAAACAATGCAACCCCCACCAGAAAGAAAGAGAGGAGTGCTAACAGCATGGGCAAAAATAGAAGGGAGAAAATCATAAAAAAGGGAAACTACCTCCCAAACTTACAAATGCTTATTCTAAAATTAATTGTGCAATATTTTGAAAAAGTTCAAACAGCTCCTGTAAGTGTGAATTTGATTTTATCCATTTTCAAATAGTATAGAACATCGGTTACCCACTGACTTATCTTGTTCAACTGTAAGAAATCCAGTCCACCATTTATAAGTCTACATTCAAATAGTGAAGTAAAGGCAATTACGGTTTGTTTGTCCTTCTCCACTTTAAGTCCATCTGGGAGTACACCAAACACAGCTGTTAGTGGATTAGGAGGGATTGTGACCCCAAGGCTGTCTGATAAGCATTTAAATATTTTGGTCTGGAATGTTGTTAATGAGGTGCACACCAAGAACATCTGGGTCAGTGAGGCTGAAGCTCGATTGCAACGTTTGCAGGCTGGATCTTGCCATGGATACATTTTGGACAATTTTAAATGAGGTAAATGTGATCAATGAAAGATTTTAAGTGGAGTTATTGAATGCTTTGCGCATGTGGAGGTGGAGTGTGTTCAATGCACGTCTGTCTTCCACTCTTTTTCTGAAATATTAATCGAAAGATCTTTTTCCCACCTTACTTGTAGGGTCTCTCCAAGGAAGAGACTCAATGTTTTTATTGTGCATTGTAGCCTTGCCATTTTTGCACTAGTTTGTTGGCCTGAGTTATGATTAATACAGCTGTTAAAGTTTATGAATTAAAGGAAACATTCTAAATTAGGCAAGGAAAGGCTAAAATATTTTTATAAAATAATATAAAGCAGTAATATGTGATTCACGTTATTCAAAATATGACACAATGAGTAGCTGTTATATGATTTTCTTTTAAAAGGTTTTATCCCTGTTTTCATTTGTTTTGAAGTGCCTTTATATTATGACTGATAAATATGCATGAAAAGACCAAAAAACAGAACACCTCCCCACCAACAATTACCTAAATCCATCAACCCATAACCATTGGTACTTGCTCATGCCACCCTAAAGAATTTTTTTAGATAGGAAAAAGGAGTATAGTAGATACTATGCCACCCTATCCCAAGTACAAAAGGATTCCATTAAACATTGTAAGGGAGTTTCAGGGTTCTTATTGAATCATTATTAAATTGTACATCTCCATTTAGATCAAATTTTAAAAATGACTGGGGGTGTGAGGGTTAGTGCCAGGCACCACTGCTTCTTTACAACAGCTTCTGCCATGCACATCGATGCCAGGTCATCACAGAGTGGCCAGTCAGCTTGTCTTAGAGGAAGAACACACAAACATGGGACGAAAATGCAAACTCCGCACAGTAAACTTGTAGATCAGTCCGTGTGCACAAAACAGGCAATGTAGCCGTAATTTTCTTAAGGCATTCAATTGAGTAATGGGATTTGCAGATTCAAATTCTCAGGGGAAATGTAGTCCACCATGTGTGGCAAATTTGAGTTTTGGCATTCTAACAAAGTAAAAAAAAAAAACAGATGGATTAATTAGATAATTTTTGTTTGTACCAAGGGAGAAAATTAGCTTTTTACAGATACTAAAGAAATATTATAACCAACAGTAAGCCCTTAGTTAGTATTTTACTCAGTTGCTGTGTTTTTTTGTTATACAAAACACCCAAAGATGCACAGAATTATGAAAAAGGACAGCAGTCTCCGTGAGGTGGTATAAGGATTCCCACTAGTGCTTCTTGGCACTCTTTCTGCTGAATAATTCTTTGGGTAAACGCTCTTTGTTCTAGTGTGTCAGACAGAGGATGTACAGCATTGTTCATAATGGCACTCAGTTTTGTTTTAATTCTCTCCTTCTCCACGATCTCCAGGGGTCCAGAGTGCATCCTTTTAATGAGCTTCTTGATTTGGTGGGCATCTCTTAAAGTGATGGTACCAGCCTGGAACACCACAGTGTAGAAAATCGCACTGGCCATCACAGAGTTGTAGAAGATGTAAAGACTGTCACTACCCACATTAAAGGAATGCAGTCTCCTATGGCAAATTCTGTTCTGCCGTTATCCATATACAGTGTTTTGTGAAAGGTAACAACAAGTATATCCATTACAGCAGAACAAATGTGTCCAGGGCAGAGCCTAGAGGCTCCTGCTCCATCCAAGCTTAATTTGACGTCGGGCCCCTGTACTGTAAATGGAACTTCTCTTTTAATCAGAAGGTGTCTTCCAACTCTTTGTGAGCAACTTTGGAAATTAACCATCTAATTTCTTCTTTTTATTGCAGAATTAAAGAATTATTAAAGAATTCATTTTTCCCTTTCTTCTATTCATCCATCCATCCATTTTCCAACCCGCTGAATCCGAACACAGGGTCACGGGGGGGTCTGCTGGAGCCAATCCTAGCCAACACAGGGCACAAGGCAGGAAACAATTCCAGGTAGGGTGCCAACCCACCGCAGGACACACACAAACACACGAAGCACACACTAGGGCCAATTTAGAATCGCCAATCCACCTAACCTGCATGTCTTTGGACTGTGGGAGGAAACCAGAGCGCCCAGAGGAAACCCACGCAGACACGGGGAGAACATGCAAACTCCACGCAGGGAGGACCCGGGATGCGAACCCGGGTCTCCTAACTGCGAGGCAGCAGCGCTACCGTGCCGCCTTTCTTCTATTTATTTAAATAATTTAAGTATTTTCCATTTTCTTATCCTGCTAGGCATTCTAACAAAAGCATTGGACGATCATACCAGGAAGATTTTCTGAATCAGAATTCTACAAGGATCAGTCCTGGGCTGCTGTTCATTTCTCAGTTATTATAAATGTTTAGGAGCCCAAAAGACCTTGTCTAGTGACTTCATGGCAATTTCCCCACTGCAATCCTTTGTTTGATCTCTTGGGTTGTCACAGCTGAATTTATCATTGAACCAAATAAGTTAAAGACCTTGACATGAGATTAGAAGATTCTAAAATTGATCCTGTATAAATATGTGTGCCATATAATGGATCTGGTATTTAAGATGGATAGGTGAATATTTATTGGCAATAGTATCTATGCTAGAATGTCAAAAACAAGTTCTTGGCATCATGCCACTAACTTTGTAGTCATTTCTACCAACAGGTCCAGGTCTTGTCCAAGTGCAGGATCTTGGTGGTAAATTAAAACCTGTAGTGGAGTTGTTGATGCATGGTATATTGAGTCCAGTTTTTGCTAAAATACAGTGAGGAACAGAAATAGGATGGACTGTACCTAACTCTTTGAAGTTTCACATGGTGATTCTCTCTAGCTAGCAGATGTATTTTTGATATAAAGAGTGGATCATCATTTGAAACCTCAAAAACTAACTGCAGTCATACTGACTACTACAAGGTGAGACTAATCCAAGAGAGCCCTGGAAAGAAACACAAAACATGTACAATGGAACTGGAATACAAGTGAAAAGCTCTTGGTGTTCCCTGAAACCTCAAGTACAAGGCATTGGATGCATTCCAGTAGGAATTGAACAAATTAATAAGTGCTGCAACTGCTTTGTAGTTTGGTTTCCATTCTAATTATAGCATGTAACCTCATAGCTAGGGTAAAGATAGCAAACATATTAGCATGTAAATTTCTGGTTGATGGTTCAACTAGAGATGAAGATGATAACCTGTTTTATGTAAATCTTTAGCTTTCATAATTTTCTATTTACAAATTTAATAAAAAGGTAATTCGCTGAGAACATATGCTCCCTCCACTGCCAGTACGAACTATACATGGCAGCTTCATAGTGGGTGATGAACTGCCAAGATGTGAGGAGAAACAACGCTACAACAAAGCTTGCATGCAAAGACTCAGAAATTGATTAAAAAAGACAAAGATTGACCCACATGTATGGCTAATACATGTGAAATTTTACAATAGATTATACAATTTGATAGATGTTCTCAAGTTATATTTCATTGGGCAATTCTTTAGACAAAAATTTAGCAGGGGAAACATAATTCATAAGTTTGTGCTCTCTTTATAAGAAATGGAGAAAAAGTCTCCCAAGTAAGCTTAGATTTGTGCTTTTTGTTCATTATTGCCCTGTGTCATATATGAGGGGCAGTCAAGCTAAAGTTAGAAAATGAGATTAATTAGATAATGGAACAAACCTTAACAAAACTGATAATACCATTTCTCAATGTCGTCTCCACCCTTCTCAATGCACTTATGCCACCTGCCTGGATTCCAGCAGAATAAAAGGTTTTGTCTTGTCCTTGCAATCACTCGTACACTGCTTTCTTCATGTCGTCATTTGTCTTGAATTGACGACCACCCAGATGTTTTTTTTTAGCAGTCCAAAAAGGTGGAAATCACACGCTGGCAAATCTGGCAAATAAGGGGGATGTGGCAATACCTCAAACTTCAGTTTCTCCAGACAAGCCTTCGTGTTCTTAGCAGTGTGTGGGCAGGCATTGCCTTGCAGCTCCTTGACAGCAGTCCCCACCACTTGGATCGAATAGCAGGCTTCACATTGTTCTCCAGCAAGTCATAGTAACTAGTGACCGTAGTACCCTCGGCATGTAGCATCCGACAACAACTCCAGTGCATGAGTGGTTGTGAGGACAAGAAAAAACCTTTCATTCTGCTGGAATCCAGGCCCTTCCAGGCAGGTGGTGCAAGTGCATTGAGGAGGGTGGAGACTAAAGTGAGAAATGACATTATCAGTTTTGTTAAGGTTCATTCTATTTTTCTAACTTTAGCTTGACTCCTCCTCATGTATGTATATATGTGTATATATGTATATATATATATGTGTGTGTGTGTGTATACTGTATGTATATGTGTATATGTATGTATATATATATGTGTATATATGTATGTATATTGAGTTTGGACATGTCATTGTTGTTATTGTATACATCCCTCCTCGGGCGGACGTGGAGATAGCGGGTGACATCATCCATTCCGATGTGGCTAAATTACAAACACAACACCCCGAGGCACTTGTGGTAATCGCTGGTGACTTCAACCATGTAACGCTGGACAAAACATTACCTGCCTTCTCCCAGTATGTGGATTGTAACACCCGGGGAAATAGGACTATTGCTCTATTGTATGCAAACATTAAAGACGCATACAGTGCCACCCCGCTGTCTGCGCTTGGGAGAGCAGATCATAACCTGGTTCTGCTTCAGCCTACAACCACACGCTCATTCAGGAAGTGGTCCCTTGAGGCAGAGCAGGCTCTGAGAGACTGCTTTGGAACTACGGACTGGGATATCCTGCAGGGATCTTATAGTGAGAACATTGAGGAGGTTGTTAACTGCACTACTGACTACATCAGCTTCTGTATGGACATTGTAGTTCTAGTAAGAACAATATGCTGCTATGCTAACAACAAGCCATGGATTACAAGCAACATCAAGAGCCTTTTGAACCAGAAGAAAAGGGCTTTTAAAGGCAGTGATCAGCATGAGCTCAAGCACGTGCAGAAGGAACTCCGAGTCCAGCTCAGGGCGGCGAAGGAGCAGTACAGGAGAAAGCTGGAGCAGAAGTTGCAGAATAACAGCATGAAGGAAGTGTGGGATGGGATGAAGATCATCACTGGCTGCAGCTCAAAGCGGGGTTCCACCATCGAGAGAGACGTGGAGAGAGCAAACCTGATGAACAACTTCTTTAACAGGTTTGACCACCCTAACCCACTCTCACCTCGGAGTACTGCACCCTCCACCCATCCTTCTGCTGATACCAGCATAGGAGAGAGTTTCTCCCCACCCACAATTACAGCAGCCCAGGTAAGCAGAGAGCTGAGGAGACTTTGTGCCAGCAAAGCAGTGGGTCCAGATGGAGTATCGCCATGACTGCTGAAGGCCTGTGCTTTGGAGCTGGGGAGTCCTCTACAGCACATCTCCAACCTGAGCCTGGAACAGGGGAGAGTCCCAAGGCTTTGGAAAACATCTTGCATCACCCCAGTCCCAAAGGTATCACATCCTGGTGAGCTGAATGACATCCAACCTGTCGCTCTGACGTTGCATGTGATGAAAACCATGGAGCAGCTGCTGCTTCACCACTTAAGGCCACAGGTCTGTCACGCCCTAGACCCTCTGCAGTTCGCATACCATGAGAAGGTGGGAGCGGAGGATGCCATCATCTACATGCTACACCGATCCCTCTCCCACTTGGACAGAGGCAGTGGTGCTGTAAGAATTATGTTTCTAGACTTCTCTAATGCCTTCAACACCATCCAACCTCTGCTCCTTAGGGATAAGCTGACAGAGATGGGAGTAGATTCATACCTGGTTAACATTATTCAAAGTTATTGTCTGTCTGTATACCTGCATTGCTATCACTCTTTAATTTAATCTTTTCTTTATCAGTATGCTGCTGCTGGAGTTTGTGAATTTCCCCTTGGGATTAATAAAATATCTATCTATCTGTATGTATATGTGTATGTGTATATATATATGTATATGTGTGTATATATGTATGTATACAGTACTGTGCAAAAGTTTTAGGCAGGTGTGAAAAAATGCTGTAAACAAAGAATGCTTTCAGAAATATAAATAATGATTGTTTATTGTTATCGATTTACAAAATGCAAAGTGAGCGAACAAAAGAAAAATCTAAATCAACCTTTTGCCTTCAAACCAGCATCAATTCTTATAGGTTCACTTGCACAAAGTCAGGGATTTTGTAGGATTATAATCAGGTGTCTGATCAACCAATTATACCAAACAGGTGCTAATGATCATCAATGTCACACGTAGGTTGAAACACAGTCATTAACTGAAACAGAAACAGCTGTGTAGGAGGCTTAAAACTGGGTGAGGAACAGCCAAACTCTGCTACCAAGGTGAGGTTGTGGAAGATAGTTTCATGTCATGGCAAGATTGAGCACAGCAACAAGACACAAGGTAGTTATACTACATCAGCAAGGTCTCTCCCAGACAAAGATTTCAAAGCAGACTGAGGTTTCAAGATGTGCTGTTCAAGCTCTTTTGAAGAAGCACAAAGAAACGGGCAACGCTGTGGATCGTAGACGCAGTGGTCGGCCAAGGAAACTTAGTGCAGCAGATGAAAGACACATCAAGCTTATTACCCTTCGAAATCGGAAGATGTCCAGCAGTGCCATCGGCTCAGAACTGGCAGAAACCAGTGGGACCCAGGTACACCCATCTACTGTCTGAAGAGGTCTGGCCAGAAGTGGTCTTCATGGAAGAGTTGCAGCCAAAAAGCCATACCTCCGACGTGGAAACAAGGCCAAGTGACTCAAGTATGCACGAAAACATAGGAACTGGGGTGCAGAAAAATGGACTGATGAGTCAAAATTTGAAATATTTGGCTGTAGCAGAAGGCAGTTTGTTCGTCGAAGGGCTGGAGAGCGGTACGATAATGAGTGTCTGCAGGCAACAGTGAAGCATGGTGGAGGCTCCTTGAACGTTTGGGGCTGCATTTCTGCAAATGGAGTTGGAGATTTGGTCAGGATTAATGGTGTTCTCAATTTTTGAGAAATACAGGCATATACTTATCCATCATGCAATACCATCAGGGAGGCGTATGATTGGCCCCAAATTTATTCTGCAGCAGAACAACGACCCCAAACATACAGCCAAAGTCATTAAGAACTATCTTCAGCGTAAAGAAGAACAAGAAGTCAAGGAAATGATGTTTTGGCCACCAAAGAGCCCTGATCTCAACATCATCGAGTGTGTCTGGGATTACATGAAGAGATGGAAGGATGTGAGGAAGCCTACATCCACAGAAGATCTATGGTTAGTTCTCCAAGATGTTTGGAACAACCTACCAGCCGAGTTCCTTCAAAAAGTGTGTGCAAGTGTACCTAGAAGAATTGATGCTGTTTTGAAGGCAAAGGGTGGTCACACCAAATAATGATTTTGATTTAGATTTCTCTTTTGTTCATTCACTGCATTTTGTTGATTGATGAAAATAAATGATTAACACTTCCATTTTTGAAAGCATTCTTTGTTAACAGCATTTTTTCACACCTGCCTAAAACTTTTGCACAGTACTGTGTGTGTGTAATATATATATTATATATAATATAATAAAATCTATATGTATATGTGTGTGTGTGTATATATATATATATATATATATATATATATATATATATGTGTGTGTGTGTGTATATGTACAGTTAGGTCCATAAATATTTGGACAGAGACAACTTTTGTTCTGTACATTACCACAATGAATTTTAAATGAAACAACTCAGATGCAGTTGAAGTGCAGACTTTCAGCTTTAATTCAGTGGGGTGAACAAAACGATTGCATATAAATGTGTGGCAACTAAAGCATTTTTTAACACAATCTCTTCATTTCAGGGGCTCAAAAGTAATTGGACAATTGACTCAAAGACTATTTCATGGGCAGGTGTGGGCAAGTCCGTCGTTATGTCATTATCAATTAAGCAGATAAAAGGCCTGGAGTTGATTTGAGGTGTGGTGCTTGCATGTGGAAGATTTTGCTGTGAACAGACAATATGCGGTCAAAGGAGCTCTCCATGCAGGTGAAAGAAGCCATCCTTAAGCTGTGAAAACAGAAAAATTCCATCCGAGAAATTGCTACAATATTACGAGTGGCAAAATCTACAGTTTGGTACATCCTGAGAAAGAAAGCAAGCACTGGCGAACTCAGCAACGCAAAAAGACCTGGACGTCCACGGAAGACAACAGTGGTGGATGATCGCAGAATCATTTCCATGGTGAAGAGAAACCCCTTCACAACAGCCAACCAAGTGAACAACACTCTCCAGGGGGTAGGCGTATCGATATCCAAGTCTACCATAAAGAGAAGACTGCATGAAAGTAAATACAGAGGGTGCACTGCAAGGTGCAAGCCACTCATAAGCCTCAAGAATAGAAAGGCTAGATTGGACTTTGCTAAAGAACATCTAAAAAAGCCAGCACAGTTCTGGAAAAACATTCTTTGGACAGATGAAACCAAGATCAACCTCTACCAGAATGATGGCAAGAAAAAAATATGGAGAAGGCATGGAACAGCTCATTATCCAAAGCATACCACATCATCTGTAAAACACGGTGGAGGTAGTGTGATGGCTTGGGAGTGCATGGCTGCCAGTGGCACTGGGACACTAGTGTTTATTGATGATGTGACAAAGGACAGAAGCAGCCGAATGAATTCTGGGTGTTCAGAGACATACTGTCTGCTCAAATCCAGCTAAATGCAGTCAAATTATTGGGTGGCATTTCATGATACAGATGGACAATGACCCAAAACATACAGCCAAAGCAACCCAGGAGTTTATTAAAGCAAAGAAGTGGAAAATTCTTGAATGGCCAAGTCAGTCACCTGATCTTAACCCAATTGAGCATGCATTTCACTTGTTGAAGACTAAACTTCAGACAGAAAGGCCTACAAACAAACAGCAACTGAAAGCCGCTGCAGTAAAGGCCTGGCAGAGCATTAAAAAGGAGGAAACCCAGCATCTGGTGATGTCCATGAATTCAAGACTTCAGGCTGTCATTGCCAGCAAAGGGTTTTCAACCAAGTATTAGAAATGAACATTTTATTTCCAGTTATTTAATTTGTCCAATAACTTTTGAGGCACTGAAATGAAGGGTTTGTGTTAAAAAAATGCTTTAGTTGCCTCACATTTTTATGCAGTCGTTTTGTTCACCCCACTGAATTAAAGCTGAAAGTCTGCACTTCAACTGCATCTGAGTTGTTTCATTTAAAATTCATTGTGGTAATGTACAGAACCAAAATTAGAAAAAAGTTGTCTCTGTCCAAATATTTATGGACCTAACTGTATGTATATATGTGTATATATATATATGTGTGTATGTGTATACTGTATATATGGGTATATATATATATATATATATATATATATGTGTATAATGTGTGTGTGTGTATATATACAGTATGTATATTTGTGTGTGCGTGTGTGTGTGTGTGTGTGTATATATATATATATATATATATATATACACACGTATGTACTGTATATACGTACAAGGCATGTGCTCTACAAGTGGCTTGTCTCACAGGTAATAACATAAGCAATCACGTTTGGAGCAGCATCTGTGATGAGGCATCTCACTTTTTCTTTTATTCCCCACTCCTCTGAGTTTTATTTTGATTACAGGCATATTATCTGCTGCATGTCTAGAGAAGAATTGTTTAAAACCAAGAAAAATGGGGCCAAGCTTAATTTTCATCTATAAAATGGCTGTGAGGTCAGCATCCATAGTTGGATGTCCACATGTTAGAAGTGAGACTGACTGCCACCACCTTCTGCAGCTTACTTTGGCCTTTTTTAGAACAAAAGAACAGGCCATTCAGCCCAACAAAGCTTGCCATTTCTATCCACTTAATTCTAAAAAAAACATCAAGTCGAGTTTTGAAAGTCCCTAAAGTCTTACTGTCTACCACGCTACTTGCTAGCTTATTCCAAGTGTCTATCATTCTTTGTGTAAAGAAAGACTTCCTAATGTTTGTGAAAAATTTACCCTTAGTAAGTTTTCAACTGTGTCCCTGATGAGCTCATTTTAAAGTAGTAGTCTCGATCCACTGTACATTCCTTAAATAATTTTAAACACTTCAATCGTTTTACCTCATGATCATTTTTTGCTTAAACTGAAAAGACACAGCTCTTTTTATCTTTCTTCATAATTTGTCCCCTTTAACCCTGGAATCAACCTGGTTGATCTTCTCTGGACCTTTTCTAATGCTGCTATGTCCTTTTTGTAGCCTGGAGGCCGAAACTGTATACAGTACTCCAGATGAGGCTCTACCTTGGCTTCTAGGTGTTTCTGATCAACCATAACCTTTAATGAGTGAGGATGAGGAGTAGTTTACTATTCATTTGAATTTAAGCTAAAATGAAGTACTGTTACACATACACACTTTCCTAATAGGGAGAATGTGGGTGTGATCCAAAATTTGTATGAGCCCCATAAACCTTGCATTTTAAACTATTGAAAATTGTGGAGTGTCCTTGATGACTATGTTCACCAAGGCCTCGTCTATCATTTTCTTTTTGGAATCTGCAGTACAATAATGGTATATTTCAATAACATGTAGCATAACTTTGACAATGAAAACTATCTTCAGATTATTACTTTTGCTTGCATTTTGACTGCTGGCAGGCTGTGCCTTCTCATGGACAGCTCGGTAACGCCTAAGCATTAATGACATATTATTGCAGTGCATAAGATCCTTATGGCACAGCATGCAGTTCACCTGAGTTACACAAAAATACAATAAGAATGAAAGTGCATAGTGATTTATGATACTAATTATTGTGAGCATACAAAATGACAACCATTAAATACCCATTAACACATTTCAAAATATTTGCACATAATTGAAAATTTCCTCCTCCCTGCAGGTTCCATTTCAGAAATAATTTAAACAAAAAAATAAGAAGAAGAAGAAGAAGAAAGTAAAACAAAGAAAATAAAAATTATATGTAAATAATAAATCTACCACTAGAATAACTATCACTACTACAATTTTATACTACTACTACTATATCATTTTGTACTAATACCATAACAATAATTTTATTCTACTACAATACTAGTACTATTACTATAAGATATATAGATTTATTCAAAAGTTGCACAACCATAACACAATCAATACTCAGCTGATCTGCAAACCAAACTACCATTTCACAACCAGTCCAGCCTGATTTGCTCACTATTAACCCGGGACCAACACTCAAGACAAAATGGTGACATGTACCACACACATTGTGGCGTTGTTTATCATCAATCACATGGTTTTCCATGAAGCTTCATTTAATGCACCCCTTCCTGCTGACACACACCTTGAAGCCTTGGTTCCAAATGTCCGGTCACTACCCAAAAATATATATAAATTGTGTAAAATAATCTTTTTTTTTTTTGATGTCCTTCTTGTGTAGGCATTTGTTGCTGCGTTTTGATCAGCGCTCTCCAAGGTGTCCTCCAGAACCTCAATGAACTGCTTTCCACGTAGTAAGATGCCACATTGTACTGTTTATTGCTAAACAGTAATTTTAATTCAGGAAATTTTTGTGATTTAATTATGTAAAACATGTTGATCAAGAATGTAGAAAGCTACATGAATTTTGCCCCCTGCTTGCTTCGCTCGCCAACCCCTTTCCACCCCCACCAGCGCTACGCGCCCTTGTGAAGAGGAGGGCTGAACGCAACCCAAGGAGAAGCGGCCACTCCTCCGACACCCCTCTTAAACGGTTATACAATGGGAAACAAATAGTTTTTTTTTACCTTCTCTTTGCTTGATCAGCTGCTGGTTTGCTGCTGCTGCTGCCGTGCCGTGTGATCTGCATTTTGTGCAGCGCTTCGAACGTTTAAAAGCCTGCACAGCAGCTGTCCTTTTATCTCACTGCCTTGTCTCTCTTCTCCCCCAGACATCCTCAAACGCTATGTGATCTCTTTTTGCTGTTCTGTTATTTCACTGAGTAATATTTTCTGTTTGTTTGCGTTTACTCTCCTTTTTCCGAGTCTTTCAAATTTTCCTACTTCCATTATCACTAACCTGCTCTTCATGTGTATCATGGGACTTGGTTCCAAAGGTTGTAAGTATGACGTGATTTGACAATCTCACAGAACGTGAAAGTGTCTCTCTGTCTCTCTTCAAAAGATCTCTCTTTAAAAGATCACGTCTCATCACAGGAAAAAAGTCTTGTCTCGTCGCAAGATTTTTATTATAATAGAGAGATTGCTTTTTAGGTGGCGGTGGAGCATTTTTTGGATATGGGCCCAGGCCCTAGAACCAATTCCTCTGACCTGAACACCCAATCAAACTCCCCGCACCCACCATTCGTCTACCTTGTGTTGCTTTGGGCTATCTGAGGACAACATGCTTTAATTTCCTCTCCCTCCTTCCTTGCTTCCTTTTTTGTCTTTAATTTATTTATTTTGTCACATAGAACATTCATTTTTATGGAGCAATACCAGGTCCTAGTGCTCAATGACCAAAGAAATAAAATTGCACCCTAACTGCACAGACTGTGGGGAAATGCTGAATTAACCTTTTACTTATCTCAAGGCACCTGTACACGTATTGGCCAGCAATTCATAAATCGTCTTCTATCCATGCATTCCTATTGGCGCTGCCTATGATCACCATAATTTACCATAAAGATTTAAAATAATGATAATAAAAAGACACACCATTATACAATTCTGAGAGAACCAAAAACATGAAACTGAACCCCATGCAAATAATTGGGATGCATCAAGCGATAAAAAAATAGAAGCCTCTGTCAAAACATGTCAGCCACGTTAACCTCAAAACGATACGTGTGAGGAAATCGAAACCCCTGTTCACGTGAACATATAACAATGAGCGTTCTATAGGAAACAAAATAATAATGTACAAAAAAAGGAAGGAAATAGTGACAGTAAATTAAAACATGTCATCAGATGGCACGAAGCGATAGGTGTGCGAGGGTTGGAGGAATAGGTGTTTAGGACTTGAGGGTCCATATCCAAAAAAATGCCATTAGCCCTGCCCCAAAACAGAAAGTTACAAATAAATAAATATATTTTTATGTGCCTTTAATAAATCTGTTTTACACGATAAAAAGCAAAACACAACTATGACTGAGTTAAAATTACTGTTTAGCAAAAACAGTAACATGTGGCATCTCTTTACCTGGAAAAACGTGCCATTAAATGTAAGGGCATCTCTTTGAATTTCTAAGCTATTCATATTTTTTATATTTTTAGATGCTGAATAAAAAAAAATGAAAAACATTTTCCTCCATCACATAACATTTTCTCACAAACACATTATTTAGCAGTCAGTATATTTTTTTTTTGTTCTCACACTAATTAATTGAACATTAATATTTTATTTTAATTAAAATGATTGAATTTAATATTTTTTAACATTAAATTCTATGTTTAATGCAATTTTATTTTAGGCTATTTAGTATAATGTGCACCATTGGTTCATTTGTGGGCACGTGAATGTTGTGTGCATCTTACTAAGTGGGGAGGAGTGGGGTATATCCACCCCACTGAAGGGGGGATTCATGAAAGTAAGAATGTTAATGATTCATTAATACAAAAATAATGTAAATTTGATAATGGATAAAAATAATTGAACAAAACCTAGGTCTCTTTTGATATGTTTCTTTATAATACCAGATATTGATTAAATTATTGTCAGAGTAATGGCATTTAAAAAAAATATATAAACATTTTCTCTATTTATATTGATATTGATTCTCTATTATTTTAAATTATGTATCAATAATCCACAAAATCAAATGATCCATTTAATCCCTTTTAAATATTTAAAAAATATAACCTTGGAAGTATTTCAAACAAGGACAGCACTATTTATGTTTTATTTTCATATTTTTTTATCTTTTTAAATAATATTTTGATGTTTTTTATTCACACAAAAACAAAAATAGTAAATGCAGATGCCTGCAGCAGCTGGTTGTCAAAGCATTTAACATGGAACCACCTTATGCAGTTATCGCATTCTACCTGAAAAAAACAAGTGGCTATTGAATGCTATTATTATTTAAATTTCTCCTCAAAGATTCAAAAATAAATTTCTAGTAGATTTCAAATATATTTATAAACAATTTAAAACAACAAAAAATTTATTTATACGTAACATCCTGCCTCAAGCTGTCTGCAGCCTGGATTATTTCAAAAGACTTTGAAACTTGCACAACTGCTGACACCACCTTAAAAAACCTGTCTACGTATCATAAGGTGTCATAAATCTGAATTCATTATCAATTTTATTCATTAATTATTGTTCCTGAGGTGACATTTCTTTATTTTCCTCATAAATGATGCTTTCTTCTCCATAGGAATGGTATAAATCACTTAAATCATCAACAGAACATTGGTAAAAGTTGTTTACTTATTACTATTTGTGTTCATCATCTTAATGAAATATCCGGTAAAATTGTCAGCCAAACAATATATCATCGTTTTTTAAGTTATTCAGCACTACATAAATAATATCAAGTTAAGACTTTAAGGTTGTCAGGGAGCAATTTAGATCCACTCTGTTAGTAAGATTTAGTATGGAAAGTGCAGTCAAAGTGTATCTAGCCTGTATGTATTTTGATTTACAATCAATGGTCTTTTTCTTAATCTACTAATCAGCTAATCTTCAATTACAATATTGATTTAGTATACACATGCATTTTATCCAATTAGTGATGCAAACAGCACATTTTTTATTATCAGTGTAATAACTATCTTAATAATAAAAGTGATAAGAAAATAGTGTGATGAGAACTTTAAATATATTATTTTTGGGCTTAAACAGGCTACATCTTTAACTTAAAGACAAAAATACTACCACAAAATTTCTTCTGATGTAACACTTGTGAAAGAAAATGCCTTCAGGCACCTGTATACTTAAATAAGGCTGCAAAGAAATGAAAATTGGTAGTACAGTTGTGTACAGGTTGAGTCCAAAACAGAACTGAGTTCACAAGCGCAAGTTGATATTTAAGGCAGGTTGGCGGAAGTGATGTCAGGCAGTAAAGTCATCGTGGCCGGAACTGGAACCAACATCATCAGGTCCAGCAGAATTTCTTGTGTTTGGTCTGCAGAAATAAAAGAGAGAGGTTTACTGAACCTCGCCTCCCCCTGGATTGGTGTGGAATTACCTTCTTTTGGTCTTTTTAGCTGCCTCCCAGGCCAACATGCATGACACACTACAGTTTTGGATGAGTGCTGCCTACAATTTGGGAGATTGTAAAGTAACACATTTAATATCAGTACTGATGTTAGCATACATACATACAGTAACTCTCTTATAATATTTCTGGCAATCTCATCTAATTTTGGCAACATCTTCTTCTGCATTTCTAAAAATAAGGTTCTTTTCTTTTAGCTTCTACTTTGCCAACTAAACAGCAAATGATAAAGTGCTGTTTTATATGGCCCGGACACAGACAGGCGGACACCGATGGTTCATCACCCAACACACGTTTATTTACACCGCTCATATTTACAATAATAAAGTGCCACACACATCCCCAGAACTTCCCCAAAGTCCTTCCAATGCCTCTCTTTCTTCAGGCCGCCTCCACTCCTCTCCTCCCGAGCTCCATCTCTCTTCCTCCCAACTCAAGCCATCGAATGGAGGGAGGTGGCCCCTTTTATCCCCACCTGGACGTGCTCCAGGTGCCTCCCGATAATCTTCCGCTGGCACTACCAAGTGTGGCGGAAGTACCGGCTGCGCACCCAGAAACAATTGGGGGTGTCCCCGGTCTTCTTTCCCCCCATCACTTCCGGGTGTGGTGGAAGTGCTGAGGGCCAGGGCTCCTCAGGCAATGGGGTGCCCTATGGCGGTGACCACGGGCCCCTATAGTGTTGAGCTTCTAAGCTCTGTTCCCATGGTCCACCAAGGCCACCAGGGTGGTTGCCCCTTCGTGGTCTGGAGGAGGCGTAATCCCTCCTCCAGTCCTTCCAGGCATCCCGGCTGGGTGTCACCTCCAGTCGCTTGCCACAAAAGCAACACTTAGAGCACTACAGATAAATTTACTATATAACTCAAATAAGCATAATTTGTATGCTGAGACAGAAAACAGTTAAATGTCATATCATAAGAATATATCTGTCCATCCATCCATCCATTCATACATACATTTTCTAATCTGCTTAACCAGTTCAAAGTTGCAGGGAGCCAATTTCTATTCTGGTATTACTGGACCCAAGACAAAGGCCAACCCAGAGGAAACAGTTCATTGCACCGTATTAAGAATATATACTGTATTTAAAATGCTTCTTATACAGCATGACTGTAAGAATGTAAGTTTGTAAGTGTTCCATGCTTATATAATAGGCATGATGAATGTTGAAATGATGATTTAGTCTTTTATAAAATACATTTTACCATACAGTCAAAGGCTCTACATGACACAACATTCCTATCTTTGGGATGGGGTGCATTGTTGCATTCCCACCTGGAAATTAGAAACCTCTTTCTTTTAACAAAGGATTTCAAACAAAACCTGAAAAAACACAATAAATGAGAGTAGAACATTAGGTGAGTACAAAATTGGCCCAAACACAAGAATCAGAAGGATTATACTGACAGAATCTGTATCGTAAATGCAGACTGAAATTAATCCATAAATTGCATACACAGTCCACTGCCAAAAAATACTTTTGTAAACTCGTTTACCCAAATCCTTTGCCTTGCATTCAAAAATCATGAGGACCAAGAAGGAAATGAAACTTTGGAGCAGGGAATACAGAGCCGGAAACACAGTAACAATAGGAAACCTTCTGCTTTCAGCTCTGAAGTGGCTATATAATGAAAACCAGTTTGTAATTCTTTCTATTTCTGTCTCTATTTAGACCCTTTATTCAAACAAGATAAATGACGCATGACCCTATCTCTTGTTGCCATCTGTTACATTACTGCTTGTGTCATAATGCATTTTATGTGGGGAACAAGTTATAAGTTTGGCAGATTAATTGATTTGGATAGAAATTCAATATCTCCTTTTATTAACTTCTGCTTACAGAGCATTTTACTCAAGGCCTCATTATTTCAAAAGCACATGGCATGCTTCATGCATTGCCAAGAACATTTGCCATTTTGTTCCCCTAGGACTAGTAGTCCACTCTATGACCATGTATGACTGAACCATCTACTAAATGTCATTTTATTTTAAGTGGTATGCAGCACTGTAAATGACTGTACAATTAATCAGAGGCTAAATAGATGAGAATGAGTAATGTTTATGCTGAGGCCAGAGGGTGGTGTTTAACAATAGGATGGATTGAATTGGATTTAAAAAACTGTCATAGTAACATCTAGCTCTCACCCCAAACCTATGAAACAGAGGCTGTAATCTAAAAGTTATAGGGAGATGTTTAACTTGGTTAAGAGAGTAGAAGCTGAGCTGGAAGCACATTAAAACAGAACTGGTGGCACTTGTCTATCACATACAGTACGTTCCACAGATGCCGTTTACAACATATGTGTTTCCTGCATCTAGGCTCAGGGAGTATTCTAGCACCCTCTTCTTGCCTAATTTAACTGAAATGTTAAATATCAAATGATTTAATCCTCCCAAGCATTTTCAAATAATTTTCAAATCTAGCTAAATCCATCCATCCATCCATTATCCAACCCGCTATATCCCAACCACAGGGTCACGGGGGTCTGCTGGAGCCAATCCCAGCCAACACAGGGCGCAAGGCAGGAAACAAACCCCGGGCAGGGCACCAGCCCACCGCAGGGCTCTAGCTAAATCCATCCATCCATTTTCCAACCCGCTGAATCCGAACACAGGGTCACGGGGGTCTGCTGGAGCCAATCCCAGCCAACACAGGGCACAAGGCAGGAAACAATCCTGGGCAGGGTGCCAACCCACCGCAGGACACACACAAACACACCCACACACCAAGCGCACACTAGGGCCAATTTTAGAATCGCCAATCCACCTAACCTGCATGTCTTTGGACTGTGGGAGGAAACCGGAGCGCCCGGAGGAAACCCACGCAGACACGGGGAGAACATGCAAACTCCACGCAGGGAGGACCCGGGAATCGAACCCAGGTCCCCAGATCTCCCAACTGCGAGGCAGCAGCGCTACCCACTGCGCCACCGTGCCGCCCTCTAGCTAAATCATTTTTTGATTAATAGCATTCTCTCTGGGACAACACAACTAAGGTATATATCATAAAAGATGTATTGATCTAAAATAATGAACATCTAATTTTTATAATCTAGACCTCAGACCTTTTGGATAATATGCCATTTTGGACAAAATTGGTCTTGGAATAGCAATGAAAGATTTATACAAGGGTTGACATCTTGCACTTGATGCTGCAAAATATTGTGAGAGGGCATTACAAAAATACCGCTCACAAATAGCATCAGAAAAATGAAAAACTATATTATTCTCATAAACCCCCAAAAGTGATGGAAGATCATTTGTGTTTTCCTCATGTTGTAATGCCTGCTGTCTATGTGTTGTTAATCTTAGGGCAGAATTTTCCATACCATGAGGAGCGTTACTACTCATTCCAGTCATTTTTAGATTTTTTTATTTTTCTTATTTTGAAGGCCACCTTTAAACTCTCTGTACAAACAACAATTTTCCTGTTTTGCTTTAATACCTTTCATTTTTTAATATCATTTTTATTATCTTTTGTTTTAAGGCAGACTTTTGTTTTGTTTTGTTTTGTAGGTAAATAGTTTTTTGCTGTCTTTTTTAACACCATTTCAAAAATCTATTTATTTATTGATTATTTAGTTTGTTTAATAGCAATTGTGTCTTTTTTATTCAACCAAAATTTGATTGATCTGTCATTTATATGAACTTTTTAAATGTCTTCTTTATTTATAATGTAACATTCTCAAATCTGCTTAATCTGATTCAGTTTTCTACTGAAGATGTCATTGGTAAATATAAAACACTATCAGGAGCCTTTCTTGGCAGAATTGCTTACATAGCAGTTTTTCGAAACTCTCACCCCAGGCAAAAGCAGTTTTACAGGATCTAATGCCTTCACTTTCATATTTAATATTTAAAAGAAAAAGCACAAACATAGTGATGAGTGAATAGCTGTGTCAAATGTGAACAGCAAGAACATAAGAATTTATAAAAGTGTCTAATTTGTGGCAGAATGTGTGCCAAAGGACGTGGTACCCCCAAATACCTAGTAAAAGACAAAAAAAAAAAATGTCCTCTTTTAAAACACTGTATAGCTTATCTGTGATATTTTATTTAATGCACCATCATAAGTTCACTTATTGATCTTAGTATTTTTTACTTTCTAACACTCTTCACAAAACTTGCCCAATTGTGCATCAGACTTTTTCTTTGACATACTTTGTTTTGCATATTCTGAGCAAAGTTAAATTTATTTCACACTTACTCTTTGGATACAAAAACGATAGTTTTGGTCACAACTAACAAAGCAATTGTTTAGTTCTAATACAAACTAGATGGCTTACATTTCATTTATAGGATTTCAATATTATTTGAGTGATCTGGAACCTGTGCTTGCAATTAAACAATGGTGCCTTCATGCACAGTGCTCCCAGCACTAAAATAGTACATCTCATCCAATTAGAATGTTCACTTCAGCAGTGCAATGAGGTCATGTAATATAAAGAAAATGGTTACTTTTGAATTTTTATTCATTTTTGTTTGATGTTATTTTGAACTTCTTGAAATATTTCTTCAATGAAGATATACTATGCACCACCTTGCCGGAGCTACACAATTTCTTTTGTCTTCCCTAAAGAACAAGTATATTTATAAAGTATGAGCAGAACATGCTCTGCATGTGTATCGTGCCAACATTTTTGAACCTCTTCTATGACATTCTACTTTGTCTTCTACTCTTTGTCTTTTATTTCTGACCCCGCTTGGACCTGCTTGGTTTTCAATACCACTTGGTCCGGGCTGATTATTGCCTCTTTTCAACGTGCTGCCCTTTCTTCTTGGCTGAGTCATTGACATGTCATCTAGAACGTATAAAATTATTGTCCAGAAAAGGACAAAATAGACAGTATGTCTAAAAATACTGTCCAGAAAAGCTTCTTTAAAGGTTGAAACTGAGGACTTTTCATAAACGACTTTAAAGGAGGAAAACATAAATATTTATAAGTGCTGAGAGCGCAGGAACTGTGTCTAACAAAAGCATTCGTACGAATGGGAGTTGAGTGGACCGTAGGCATGCTTGAAAATGGTTGAGAGGAGGACAGGACTTGACAAAATCTCTTGGCAATAGTCTCGTCTCACGGGACTTGAAAAAATCTCTTGGCAAAACGTCTCATCTCAAAATTTCCTTTTATAATAGAGAGATATATATTGCTTTTTTATATGTTTACTTTTACCCATTTCCTTTGTCTACAATTCTGGAGTTGACTATTTTTCATTTGATCATTATTATTTCCGTAATGAAGGTTGAAATTTTCGTCCCACAATGAGTGTTTTTTTTCAATCTATATATATATATATATATATATATATATATATAGTATATGAAAAGAAAAGAGACAAAGAACAGCATGAATGGGTTAGGATTCATCTCTAATATCCCATTTATTGTCAGATGGCAAAATGTTTGCACTTTCTAAATGTTCTAAATAAACAGGATTCTGAGAAATTAATTCATGCATTTATCTCTAGTAGGATTGACTACTGCAATGCGGTTTTCACTGGATGCTCAAACTGTTCTTTATACAGCCTCCAGTTAATCCAAAATGCAGCTGCAAGAATTATTACAAGAACAAGAAAATATGAACACATAACTCCAGTTCTTAAATCCTTACACTGGCTCCCGGTTAAGTTTAGGGCAGATTTCAAAATCCTCCTTTTAACATATAAAGCATTAAATGGCCAAGGTCCGGCTTACTTGTCTGAACTTATCATGACTTACAAACCAGAGCGCACATTAAGATCTCAAGATGCTGTCTGCTTTTGATTCCACTGATTAACAAAATAACAATGGGAGGTCGAGCTTTTTAGTTACAGGGCCCCTAAACTGTGGAATGGTCTCCCTGCTACTATAAGGGATACCCTTCGCTCTCAGCTTTTAAATCCTGGCTGAAGATCACATACTTCAGTTTAGCATATCCTGACTAGAGCTGCTGATTAACTGTACATACTGCATCTCTGTTGTTAGTCATTAGCACTAAAACTAAGTAACATGATAGTTAGAACTGGATACTAACCAATACCTTTTCTGTTTCTCTTCTCAGTACCTCAATGTGGCACTTGGTGCCCACGGGCCCCACCTGCCCAAGTCATTTTGCCCTGCCTAAGGTAAAGTCATCCCTGATGGAGGATCGCAGGAATGTGGGAAAGAGGGGTCCTTTCCATCGGAATGGCTGGCCCCAGCACTGTTTCACCCATGGAATGGTCAAATGGGGGAGGCAGCTTGATGGATGAGGTTTCAGGACTCTAAAAATATCCAATCTTATTATGTGATATCATCTACTGTTAAATTCTGCTCCGTACTTCTAAAATTTTTATTTTTTTTACTTCAAAAAAAAAAACTTTTTATTTTATACTGTATTGAGGATTTGTTCTGTTCTGTGTATTGTATTGTATTGACCTCCTTTTGACACCCACTGCACGCCCAACCTACCTGGAAAGGGGTCTCTCTTTGAACTGCTTTTCCAAGGTTTCTTCCATTTTTTCCCCTACTAGGTTTTTTTTGGGAGTTATTTCCTTGTCTTCTTAGAGAGTCAAGTCTGGGGGGCTGTAAGAGGCAGGGCTGTTAAAGCCCATTGCGGCACTTCCTGTGTGATTTTGGGCTATACAAAAATAAACTGTATTGTACTTTGCAACAAATACAGCTTATGAATACCAATGTTGTTTTCACTGGTTTCAATGAAACAAAGGCTGGCCACAGCTTATTTGTAGTGGATGGTATTAAGCTCTGGAGACTGAAAGAGGCAGGCAGTGGATGGAACCCTATTGGAGTCCACTGCTCTTTCTCCAGGTCACTCAACTTTCTTGATGTAGAGAAAAATGACAGTGATGTAAGTTGCTGTGAATCCCTACATCTTTGCCCAGTGTCTGCTCAAATTGGTTTCTGCAAAGTCTATGGAAAAACTTGTTGCACATCACAAAATATATATAGAATATATCTCTGTGATATATGTAGAGTAAGTAAAAAGAATTAAGATTAGGCACACAATGATCATAACATATGAACTTTATTAACATTTATCTTTATGTACTGCTTGTAAGTGGTAATGTAATTTGGAAAACAATCCAGTGACTTTGGTTTTACTCTAATAGCTGTAAACTAGTCGAATATTTTTCGCACAAATTTAATTACTTTTTTTCAGCCCACTGACTTGATCTCCAGTGTTGGTCCTGGCTCCTATGGCTCCTCATGACCATGTAATGAAAAGGCCTGTTCAGGAAATGAACAGAAAATTTTCTTTTTGTGGGTACAAAATATCTTTCATGACCAATAAATACCATTAATCCATTTAAAAGATTCAAATAATAATAAAACCTTTGGTCTAAAACAGAAATTAAAATCCTGATTATGGAGAGTCTAGAGTGGCATGAACCTATTGCTCCTAACAATTTAACGTTAATGTTTTTGTTAACCAGACTCCACATTCAATCAGGTGATTCTGTATGCCGTCTCATAAATTAATAATAATGTGACTTTTATTTTCTTATTGTAAGTCAGAGAGGAATTTCTGATGCAGCAGAATGTTAACAGGTACATAAAGCACAATATCTAATTAAATGCCATGTTCACTAAACCAAAAGAATTGCTTTTTAATTAGGAAAACTGAACAGAACAAAAGCCTGCAGCAAATGCCATCATCCAGGACTAGAACTGTGTACCACAGCCTCACATATAGTATGTCATCTGTTAATCAGTTTTTTGCTGGTAGCTTGCAAACATCAGTATATTTGTTTTACTTTATAATGCCTAGTAACATGAAATTTAATGTAAGTAAATGTAAAGTTATACACATAAGAATTAAAAATATTAGGTTTGAGTAAACAATGGGAGGTCTGAAAATCGGAAGTACAGCTTATAAGAAGGATTTAGGAGTCATAGTGGACTCATTACTATGAACTGCCAGACAGTGTTCAGAAGCCATTAAAAAGCTAACAGAATGTTAGGTTATATAGCAGAATTTATAAAGTACAAGTCCAAGGAGGGTATGCTCAAGCTTTAAATAGAACTGGTGACCTGGTGTACTGTGTGCAGTTTTTCTCCAGGCAATAAAAAATTCATAACAACAGTGGAAAAAGTCCAGAGAAGAGCAACTCGGCTGTTTCCAGGGGTACAGGGAATGAATTTTCAGTTTAAGCAAAAGAAAATTAAGAGGAGACATGACTTAAGTGTTTAAAAGTATGAGGGAAATTAGTAAAACGGATCAAGACTGTTACTTTAAAATGAGTTAATCAAGAACATTGGAACAGAGTTGTGTTGGGCTGAATGGCCTGTTGTTGTCTAGATTGTTCTAATGTTCTAATTGAGGAGGTAAAAATATCCAGCAAGATGTGGGGCAAAGAAAGTTTTCCACTATTTATGATTTTGTGATGGCCTGTTCAGGTGTGTCATTAGTTTTAGCAGATACCATGTTCTTAGAATACTCCATTATTGCCTGAGTTGAATGAAAGCTCAGGGGTTGGGGGTATATATCCATCACATACTTTTGTTTGTATTCAGATCAGCCTGCTGGGCTGGCTACTTTGAGCAATTGTTCAAAGCTGATCCTCCGCCTAGGATGTTGGATATCTCTGGATCCACGGTCCTTGAGGCTGATCCCTCCAATTACCTCGTGAACCACCCAATCTCACTGAGATTGCACAGGTGTGTGAACCAGCTGAGGGGAGGAAAGGCTGCAGGGATCTGTAGTATCCAAGGTGAACTTCTCCAGGCTGGTGGTAAGGCTGTCCTCCTGGCATTGCAAGCAATTTTTGCTTCCATTTGGGAGACTGGCATCATCATCCCAACTGACTGGAAACAGGACTTGTCGTCCCTATCTGGAAAGGGAAAGGTGATTACCTGGATTGCAACAACTACAGGGGAATACAGGGTGCCAGGTAAGGTCTTGCTAGGGTCATCCTCAGTAGGATCCATGATCACTTGCTCACCTACCAGCGACCGGAACAGTCTGGTGTTACGCCTAAGAAGTCTACCATCGACTGCATCCTGGCACTGAGGATTCTCATGGAGCGCAAACACGAATATCGGCAGAGTTTCTTTGCAGACTTTGTCAATTATCATAAAGCGTTTGGCTCAGTTGATCGAGCTGCCCTGTGGGACACCCTGAGGGTTTTGTGGGATCCCCTCGTGGTTGCTGGGTTTCATGGCCGGCCTGTACACTGGTACTGGGAGTGCTGTGCAGAGTGGAGCCAGAACCTCTGTGTTTTTCCCAGTTGATTCTGGGGTTCATCAGTGGTGTGTTATTGATCCTACTCTGTTCAATGCTTGTATGGACTGGGTGTTGGGCAAGGTTGTGGGGTCCAGCGGCTGTGGAGCATCTGTTGTGAAGAAAGATTCACGAATCTTGACTTTGCTGACGATGTTGTGATCTTCGTGGAGTCAATGGAGGCTCTGATCGGGGCACTCGATAGACTGAGTGAGGAATCTGAGTGTCTGGGCTTGCAAGTGTCCTGGACAAAAAACCAAGATCCGGCCTTTAATGACCTCTTGGGCACAGCCGTCAGCAGTGTGTCTGTTTGAGGAGAGAGTGTGGACCTTGTCGAGAGGTTTACTTACCTTGGCAGTGACATTCATGTCTCTGGTGACTCTTCCTATTAAGTCAGCAAATCGGATTGGAAGGGGCATGGGGGGTCATGAGGTCGCTGATAAGGGGTGTGTGGCACCTCCTGATATCTATGCAAAAGGACGAAGGTACAAGTCTTTAGAGTCCTGGTGCTTCCTGTCTTGCTATATGGTTGCAAGACATGAATGCTATCCAGTGACCTGAGATGAAGGCTGGACTCCTTTGGTACTGTGTCTCTCCAGAAAATCCTTGGGTACCATTGGTTTGACTTTGTGTCGAAGGAGCGGTTGCTCATGGAATCCTGAATGAGGCACATTACCTACATTGTGAGGGAGCATCAGTTATGGCACTAAGGCCATATGGTGCGTTTCCCTGAGGGTGATCCAGCTCGTAAGATCCTCATTGTTGGGGACCTGAGTGGCTGAACCAGGCCAAGGGGTCGCCCACGTAACACCTGGCTGCGGCAGATAGAGGAACATTTCCAGAAGGTGGGGCTGGACCACGTGTCTGCCTGGGGGGTTGCCAACCGGGATCCTGAGTTGTTTTATCGTGTAGTGAGGTGTGGCAACGCACTGTACCAGTGCATGCTCCCCAACTTGACTTGACTTGATTTGAACATTGATATACAATCAAAGACCAGGGGAGATAGGATACTTGAAGATCAGGTGCTGGATGCCAGAGATTAGATCCTTAAGACCCTGAAGCCCCAACAATGACACCAATGGGACTGGAGAGGATGGGGGAGATTTTTCATGATGGCATTGAATTTTGCCACTGTACTTGTTTCCACAACAGCTTTCATTGTGTCCATGGTTAGATTAGCCCTTCAATAGTTAGTCAGTCATTCTCTCACCCACTTTGTCTGAACAAGGTCACAGGGGTCTTCTGGAGGCCTATTCCAGCTAGGATAGGGTGCAAGACAAGGAACAAACCCAGGACAGGATGCCAATCCACCAAAGGGCACACACACACACACCAAGCACACACCAGGGCCAATTTAGGATCACCAATTCACCTAACCTGCTTGTCTTTGGACTTTGGGAGGAAACCAGAACACCCAGAGGAAACCCACGCGGACATGAGAACATGTAAACTCTGCTTAGGGAGTACCCAGGACATGAACCCTGGTCTCCTTACTGCGAGGCAGTAGCACTAACACTGTGCCACCCTGCCCTTTAATATTTTTAATTTTTTTTTAAGTTACTTTGGGCAATGACAGTGGAAAATTTAACAATGTAACTGTACTTTGGGCGATGATAGTACACAAAACATGTTATTTACATTGTCTTTAACAGTACAAGTGGATTATTTCTTCTGTTTTTATAGTTAAGCAAAGCCAGTACCAAAATTAGATGCTAGACCAGCACTCAGTTAAAGAGAACCCCTTTGACAAATAGATCAAAATTCACAATTAGTGAACATCATAAAAATGTTTCAGCAAAGGAACAAATTACTTTATGTTCAATTTATTGTAAACTTAAACTTCTGACAAAAAACACAGTTAACGTAAGAAATGCGTGAGTATCTGAACATAGTTTACAAAATTATCATCCTGATAGTGCGCCACTTTTTCATAAATACCACTATATCTCTAACATCCTCAGATATTTTTGCAGCGTAAAGCTATACAGTAATGTGAAAAACGCCAAATTGTGTCCTCATAACGTGTTAACTATCGCTGTGTCTCTGTGTGCCTTTAAAATAACAATGGCTTTGGAACTTCAATTCCCTTCCAACACTGCTGCAGCGTACCTCATACCTTCTAGATCTTTCCGCCTTGGCCTAATATTATAGCCAATCGAAAGAGACGCAGGTGTGCGGACTACCAACTGAAACACTGGAAAGTGCGGGGTGGGCTTCATGTGTAGCGTGCGAACGTTTAACGCGGTAGTGCGCATGCCTGGTGTGTATTGCTTAGCCGGTGACCGCAGTAGGGTCGAGAAACTTCTGTTGATCTCTCCCTCTGTGGAGGTGAATGGTTTGAGCGTAGGCAGTTACGTAACAAGGCTCTTACTTCACAGAGCCGGCATTCTGAAGAACTTCGTGTCAGCAGTAGGACGAGGGGAGACTCATTTTCTGTTTATTTTCTGTATAATATATAGTGCTAGGATTAAATCTGCCGGAATATACCAGTCATGTCAGTAGTAGGGATCGATGTGGGTTTTCAGAACTGCTACGTAGCGGTGGCAAGGAGCGGAGGCATTGAGACCATCGCTAACGAATACAGCGACAGATGCACACCGTGAGTATCCTTCGGCTCCTCTTCCAAGGGCTATTTGTCTTTTTTGATCGAAAAAAGAAAAGAATCAGAAAAATTTGACAGATGGCGCCTGAAAAGGTGATAATTTTAAATTGCCAATGTGTATTTCACAGAAGGCTGATGCAGGGCAGAATAAAAACAATGCCTTATATCGGAACGTTATCATTTATGTGAATGAGCGGCCTTTGCAGTGCTGTTGCAATCTCTTGTGATGTGATCTATAGTCAGCTCATTCAATGTAGCGCGTTTCATTCATTCATTAAAAGTCATGACGCCCACACTGCTTTCATCTTACCTACTTTTGGAAACTTGATCTATTTTTGTGTGTGTTCCGAAACAGAAAGGAGAGTACTGCATCTCCATTAATTCTAAACATCGTTGGAGGGTGTTTGGACGAATAATTTGCTATAGGTTGCAGACTGGCAACTGTGCCAGATGCTTTGTCATTGATCGCAGGGATGACAGGGCAACTTAAGTCACTAAATAGACAACCGAAGGAAACATTATTCTAAAAGGCATTTTATTTAATGCTCGTGCCGAGTGAACAAAATAATGGAATATATATTCTTCTTTCCCGTTTTACATGGAATTTACCTTTTTATTTAAGCATTCCAGAAAATCTCTGATTTCCCAGTTTGTCAACTTTTAAGCATTGCTTTGAAGTGGCATTTTCTATAAGAAGTACTGTATTATAAATATTAACGATTATTTTACCGTTGGTCGCCTCAGCGGCACCTTGAATTGCTGTTTAAGTTCCCCAGCCTTAAAGGTCATATTCCTATTTGCCATATAGATTTGTTATTTGTAAGTACCTGTAGTTAGTTTGATCTCCTCATGCTAGTATGAGTTTTCGGCAGGTACTTTGGTTTCTTCCCATATCTAGCAGATGGGTGTTTATAATGGGTGAGTCGAAATTGACCTGGGAGTTGTATATGTGGGGGCTGTCCGAGGCAGTGATATTTAGGGTTGCTTCTTGGGTTGTGCATGAATATCTGTATAGTCTTTCAACCCTTTACAACCCCAAAAGTAGATTGATAGATAATAATTGGATTTGTTACTATTAGGAACCAACGTAGTGCATCATTGTGCATTTGCACTCATATTAGGCCATTCTAATGCCACAGTTTTACCTTCCTTAACACAAGCAGTGGATGGGATGGTGGATGGAGTGAATGTCCTTGAGGAAACTTATCCCATATACAGGAAGAAATATTTAAGTGCTGTACAAAGGGCATTAAAGGAAAGTATTCAAATCGGGTCCAAGAGTCGTTAAACAACAAAGCTGCCTGCAACACCTTCTGGCTGCTCATTTATTTAATATACTGTATGGCATTTTACAGAGAGCACCATCACTTGGCACTTTGTAAAGCCAAATATTCAGTACTAGGAGACACAGTTCTAGGAGACTTTTTTCAGATTCTACCACTATCATTCTCTTTATGGAATTTTACTGTGCCTGTGTTTTTTTCATAGTAGCCTGGTTTTTCACCCTTTCCTACAGATTCTGAGCTTTGTTTGATTTACAGCTTGGCCCTTTTTGAATGAGAGTGGCTTTGTGTATGAACGTATTCTGGGATGGACATGCCTTATCCATTTCTGGTTATTCTTGCATCAAATGCTGCTTGGACTGTCAAAATTGGACAGAAAATGGTGGGTGAATGTTTTCACAGAACAACCTCATGGATAATTTGCAATCATCCATTTTAGAAAACATTAAGTGGTCGAAGAGAATAAAAAGGTTAATGAGGATAATGCGTTGTGGTATATACATATACTTACATATACATATACTTATTTAAATCCTATGGTTACTCCCTTGCATTCAAATCCTCATATGGCTGGTGCACTAGGAAGTTGAAATGACATTTGATAGTACATGTTTTTAATTTTTTTTTACTGTATGGTGATTTGAGTAAAATCTCCAAGTTTGCAAGTTACAGACAGGTTTCATATTGTACTGTATATGTGAACTGACGATGCTGGAGAATATGTATAAATATATATATATTCAAATATCCTTTGTCGTACAAACCCTAAAATGTGTATTCCCTGAACTAGAATGTTTAATGATATAATGTAGTTATGAAAATGAATATTTTATATCCCTAAAAGATACTTTTCAATTTCAATAAACCTTCTGTCATATGTATCAGTACAGTAACAGTAGCTTTAAAGCCGTAGAGTTGTAGTGGCCCAGCATAATGTTCCAAACATATAACAAAGGGTTTTGATTTGTAAATAGGATATGACCATGATAAACCTAATCTGACTGCTTCTTTGCAAAAGCTGTAGTAACCATGTTTATTTGAGTAAAACACAATGTCAGTTTGGGTTTAATTGATGAAACAGGCAGAAAGCAAGACCATGCATAAATAACTTGGTTTGGGGAAACTTAACTTAAACAAGGACATATTCAAACAGGCATAAAAAAAAGTGTGTGAGAAACAATGAGTATATAAGTAACACTTAAAACCTTTGAATGTACGTATAGCACAAATACAAAGATCTGTACTTTGTTTATGAATGTTTCCATAATTACATGGTATTTTGTTTATTTTGAAGGACACTAATAAAGTGGTACTGTCCTAAGTAGAACAGCAAATCATTTGAGTAGGATCTAAGCTCTTTCACAGAATAATCCTATTAACTAACTTTCCTATGGCATCTTCAGTTTTCAATATTCAAATGTAAATTGGGCATTGCAGAAGTTGAAGACTTGGTATACATTGAAAAATAGGAAATCTGTCTTGCTATTAAAAAAAAAAAAACAAAACAAAGGGACAAATGTAAGTGAACATAATAGAAGTTAAATTATTTGAAAGTGGCAAATGGCATATAATTGAACACATACTAACCAGTCATATATATTATATATTACAGTGTGTGTATATATTATATATATATATATGTGTGTGTGTGAGTATATGTATGTATATGTGTGTGTGTGTGTATATAATATGTAAAAACAGAGCGAGAGTGTGTGCTATATGAATCATCTATATTGGCTAATGAAGGGCCAGAGTGGTTCCACGTGTTTGATTCAAACAATCAAACATGTGGAACAATGATAATTGGAAGGCAATTCTTGCTGCCAATAAAATAATGTCTTAAATAATATTGGTGGTTTCCTGAGAACAGTATTAAAAGTATTTCGTACACCAAAACAGATTATTGCATGGTACTACTTGGCTTTTTTCTTAAAAGTAACATGCATTAAGTAGTCTGATTTACTTTTTAAAGTAACCTAACGCAATACTTATTTTATTGAAGTAGAAATACCTTCACTATTATTATTCCAACGATACTGGGTGTAAAGTAAGAAGCAAATGTACCAGTATGCCGCTCCTTTGCAGGGTTTAATCACAGACCCAATCAGAAGAGTGTGCTGCATGCAATCTGGTAAAAGAAACAAATTAGTGAAGTGTCAGTTTAGTTTTCATCCAGGTATTTACCAGATCATTAGTGACTCGGGTCAAAGATGTAAAATGGGACCGAACATGGTCTACTACAAAGCACACAAAGGATTACACATATTTATAAAACATAGGAAAATTAACATGTTTGTCTGTGTTTGGGGCGGCACGGTGGCGCAGTGGGTAGCACTGCTGCCTCGCAGTTGGGAGACCTGGGGACCTGGGTTCGCTTCCCGGGTCCTCCCTGCGTGGAGTTTGCATGTTCTCCCCGTGTCTGCGTGGGTTTCCTCCAGGCGCTCCGGTTTCCTCCCACAGTCCAAAGACTTGCAGGTTAGGTGGATTGGCGATTCTAAATTGGCCCTAGTGTGTGCTTGGTGTGTTTGTGTGTGTCCTGTGGAGGGTTGGCACCCTGCCCAGGATTGGTTCCTGCCTTGTGCCCTGTGTTGGCTGGGATTGGCTCCAGCAGACCCCTGTGACACTGTGTTCGGATTCAGCGGGTTGGAAAATGGATGGATGGATGTCTGTGTTTGTGTTTGGTTTCCTGAAGTTAGGAAGGCTATATATACATATATAGGCTTCAGATTTAATATCAAATGCTGGCCAGTGAAATGTGCAGTTTTTCACACCGAAGAAGAGGAGGTAATGCAAAAATAACAACTGCTTGTAATGCATTATATTTTACAATAGTTAACTATATAACATACAGTACTTAGTTATTTTTTGTAGGTAATGAATAATGTAATTCTGTTACTTTTAAAAGTAACATTCCCCACACTTCCCGGAACCCACAGGTTCCAAACTTATTTTCAGGTTCACAGGCTCCAGTATTATTTCCAGATTCATAGTGGTCATTAATGAAGTTTAATCTTTTTTTTTAGTGCACCCCGTTGATATCAGTTTTTTGGCAAATGAGACCTCAGTAAGGGGAGTCGTGAATGTAAATGGGGGTTTATAATTCTATTAGATTAGATAAACTTTATTAATTGTAACTGGGAAATTAAGGTTCACACAGCAGCAGAAGCATAAAAACAAAGGTACAGACTCAAACATAAAAAATGCATCCAATCATTATATAGATTTGGGGTTCTCAAACTCTGTCCTGGGGACCCACTGAGGGTGCAGGTTTTTGTTCCAACCAGATTCATATTCAGTGACAACACCTGATAACACTGATCTCATTTAATTAGCTGGAATTCCTTTTCTCTTATTCTACATTCAGAAAAGCACAGGAGCATGACTTTTACATTTATAAGACACTAGCCATCCCCTGCGGCTCCACCCGTGTAGTAGTGAAATAGGTCAAACTTTAAAAATCAATAAACAAACACGTATTGCTAGCTAAGCGGAAGCAAGGCACACCAACTTGAATGGACGCTGGCACGCGAATGAGGAGGACCCCGCCCCACTCCCCTCGGCCTGCTGCATCTCTCTCGGATTTGTGCAAATGCCTGTACCACAAGCAAAACTTTGTGTGATGAGAGAAGTTGCAAAATCCACTGGAATGTTCAAGCAAATTATAGAAAAAACCCCAATCTAAATCCATTAAGTAGTTCTTTCGTGAAAAGCAGACAGACAGACAGACGTTGGATTTTAAATATATAGAGATTTAGAAATACTTCTACTTTTGCTATAGATTTAAATGCTTAACTCTCTTTTGTTGATTTCATTATATTTTGTTCTTCCTCTGTGCAGTATTCCCCCTTCGTTGTATCCTATTAATGACAATTAAAAACGAGCAGAGCAGGCACCCAGGCAAACAACACTGATCAAAGGCTGCAACTACTTTAGTATCAGATTCACTAATTAGTAAATAATAGATTAATTAAACAATTAGAACACCTGGAAAAGTAGAATGAAAATAAAGATAAAAATATTGTTAAAAAGAAAAAAAAATACATTATTCCCATATAACTGCTTGGTACATTTTAATATTTTTTTTATGTTTATTTTTTTTACCAAATTTAGTTTTCTAATTTCTGTATTATTCCTAAAACACAGAACTTAGGGAAATAACAGTTCAATTAATTAGCACAGGAGTTCAATTAAAAACAGAAGCTGGCTGGAATAAAAACCTTCAGCCAAAGGACTGAGTTTGAGAAGCACTGATATACAGTAGATGGATAAATAAATACATACATAAATAAATATTATGCAGAAATTGTTTCTACCCCTGTCCAAATTGCATAATTTGTTGACACATGAATAAAAAAATAGTAAATACAACTTTGACACCAAACAAATTCAACAAGGGGCATTTTTATGAAAATGTTTATTTACAGTTAGTTTATTTAACAAACTGAAAAAATGTTAATAAATAAACAAAAGTATGAGCAGCATTTGCAAAAGTTTTGATACCCTTTCAGTTGTAAGGTCTCAGAGCTGGTTAGGTAATTAGCCATGTGTTCACCTTGTCAAGAAATGACATTAGGAGTAGAAGTTATCAGATAATGACAATTCCATAACCTAATAAAGTGACAATGACAATAAAGATCTGTCTGTCTGTCTGTCTGTCTGTCTCTATCTATCTATCTATCTATCTATCTATCTATCTGTCTATCTATCTATCTATCTATCTATCTATCTATCTATCTGTCTATCTATCTATCTATCTATCTGTCTATCTATCTAAATTCCTCGACTCTTGAACATTGCGCTATACTCGACAACCATGGGTTCTTCTAAGCAACTGGCTGGGGAACTGGAAATTAAACTTTAAATGGTGCCTGCAAGACAGGGGAAGGCTAGAAAAAGATGTTGGCATGCTTCCATCTAGCAGTTTCCACAGTCTGAAATGTCATTTAGCAATGGCAGTCAAGTGGAACCTTAGAGGTCAAGACACCAAGAAAACTGACAGATAGAACAGCAAGTATAGTGTGTAGGAAGGCAAAGCAAAACCTCCATATGACTGCAAGAGACCTTGCTACCTGTTAAGTATGGGGCTGAACCTATTATGCTTTAAGGTTGAGTGGCAGCTAGTGGCATAGGAAACATTGTGCAAGTACAAGGAGAAATGGATTCCACTAAGTACCAACAAATCTTTTAACACTAGAATTAACAGAACCTGCGAAAAAACTCGTAAATCCGGGCCACCTTAAATCCCTTTGCACTTCTCTGTCTGCCTCTTTTGTCTTGTAAATGTGTCGATAAACCCCAAGCAGCCTGCTATACCCATCCCCCCACCGCTTCAGAATGGGCAAGAAGTTCTTCCAGTTCCTGCCTTGATTGATTATCTGGGAGTGAGCTACCTAGAATTGTAAGGAGAAGTAATTTCATGTGTGTATAATGTGTAGAAGGCCGATGCCCAAATATCAAATAAACACTTTCACAAACTAAAAGTGAAAAAACAAATGCTAACTTTTACAAGTACTGTAAATTTACACCGGCTGTTATAGACACAAATCAAATGTATGTTTTTATTGTATAATATTAACAATAAGAGCAGCTCACTACTCAAAACGGTAAATTCGCCGGGGAGCTGGTTGCAAACTCACGACCTCCAGATTATAAATCGGCAGATCTTACCGCTGCACCACGGAAGCTGTTGTATTGTACTTGCACCTTTTGTGAAAGTGTTTATTGCAAAAATGTTACAGTTGGAAATGATTTCAGATCAAAAGAAGGAGAAAAAGAACTTTCAAGTTGCATGTAACTTCATCTAAGTCAGTGTGAGTACTAAGCTAGCTTCATGACTGTTCAGGTCTACTTCTTGGTGACATCGGTTTCTGTATTTTTTAAAGATGGATGTAAATTACTGAACATTGCAGACTGTGTCTGAAACAAAGCTTCCTGCTGTCGGTTAATATTAATGAACACTAAAATAAAGCATTTTTTACATTATTGTATGTTGTTCTGCATTAGTGTACCAATTTATAAAGCTGCTGTAAAAGTGACTGTTGACCAAACAAGTTTACCAAAATTAAAAATATTGTTAATGTTGGTGGATTATACCTAAAAAAAAGCAGAGAGAAGAAGAGAATGGTACACTGTTAAGACTGCTTGTGCAGGTTGGTTGGAGGGGGTGAAAAGAAACCACTTGCCTGTTAGTTTTCTCTTTTGCACAAAAATCCATTGGCCTTAGTGTAAGGTTCCCAGTAGTGTTTACCTCCAAGCTTATGTGAGGAGTGGAAGACTTGAGATTGGTGTAGTTGGCGGACACGGAAGATTAGAACAAGGCTTGTTGGGAGAGACAGGAGTGTGGCAAGATGGAGTGGTAGTGCATGAAGCATGGCGTTTGAGTTAGCATCTGGTTTGGCTGCTCTATAAGGTCCACTTTGTTCCCTGTTTTTTTTTTTTTTGGTTTATCCTTGTATACCACCTCACAGCTGCTCATGCACTACATTGGTTGAGAAATGTTGCTTTAGGCAATAATTTCACAGATGCAGGTCTACTTTAAAGCAGCAACTATGGAAGTTATTTTTATTTAAAAACTTTGATGCAAATGTAATGAAAATCTTTGACATTGGAATTGATGTTATTTTAAGACCATCAACTTCACCAAGAGTTTGAAAATCATAGTTCTAAATCCAAACCTTGTTGAAGACCCAGACGATCATAAGTGTGGGGCTTTTCTTACCTTCATTTTGGAGAATCGATGACCATCATCAGAGGGGGTGAAGAAGGAGTAATCAAGGGTAATTGTTGGGGCAATGTTAATTACTTAATCAACCCACCACAGCCCACTCCACAAACCAATAGCAACCTTTTACCATCAAATACTAACTTGTGACCCTTTAAGAAACCCTGTTCTTCATGGTACAGATAATTTGTTAAAAAGGTCTTAATGCATTAGAACATTCATATTGAGAATGACAGGTACTTGTGTTTAGATAATATATAGACAAATTACTGTACAGGCTCTTATCTCGTGGGTGAGGATTCATTTTTTATTTTATAGTTAGTGAATCTGAACTTTTTGGCAAGTATTGGGTTTTAGTTATGTTTCCTTTTTTTATTTCCGTTTTATACAAGTGATTAATGTACAGTAGTATAGTTTGGTGGTTTCAAACAGTTTACTAAATCATTTTTTGTCAGTGCTTTCTCCTCATCCAGAAACCTGATGGGTGCTTAAAAATTCTGCGTTGTTACACAGTGATATGCAAAGTAAAGTAATACCTATGGGAAGCTTTCGAAAGATTAGCTTTACTTTTAAAAGTAGTGCGTGTTTTAATACAGTGCATCCGGAAAGTATTCACAGCTCATCACTTTTTCCACATTTTGTTATGTTACAGCCTTATTCCAAAATGGATTAAATTCATTTTTTTCCTCAGAATTCTACACACAACATCCCATAATGACAACATGAAAAAAGGTTACTTGAGATTTTTGCAAACGTATTAAAAATAAAAAAAAACTGAGAAATCGCATGTACATAAGCATTCACGGCCTTTGCTCGATACTTTGTCGATGCACCTTTGGCAGCAATTACAGCCTCAAGTCTTTTTAAATATGATGCCACAAGTTTGGCACACCTATCCTTGGCCAGTTTCGCCCATTCCACTTTGCAGCACCTCTCAAGCTCCATCAGGTTGGATGGGAAGTGACGGTGCACAGCCATTTTAAGATCTCTCCAGAGATGTTGAATCGGATTCAAGTCTGGGCTCTGGCTGGGCCACTCAAGGACATTCACAGGGTTGTTCTGAAGCCACTCCTTTGATATCTTGGCTGTGTGCTTAGGATCGTTGTCCTGCTGAAAGATGAACCATCGCCCCAGTCTGAGGTCAAGAGCGCTCTGGAGCAGGTTTTCATCCAGGATGTCTCTGTACATTGCTTCAGTCATCTTTCCCTTTATCCTGACTAGTCTCCCAGTTCCTGCCGCTGAAAAACATCCCACAGCATGATGCTGCCCACCACCATGCTTCACTGTAGGGATGGTATTGGCCTGGTGATGAGCAGTGCCTGGTTTCCTCCAAACGTGATGCCTGGCATTCACACCAAAGAGTTCAATCTTTGTCTCATCAGACCAGAGAATTTTCTTTCTCATGGTCATAGAGTCCTTGAGGTGCCTTTTGGCAAACTCCAGGCGGGCTACCATGTGCCTTTTGCTAAGGAGTGGCTTCTGTCTGGCCACTCTACCATACAGGCCTGATTGGTGGATTGCTGCAGAGATGGTTGTCCTTCTGGAAGGTTCTCCTCTCTCCACAGAGGACCTCTGCAGTTCTGACAGAGTGACCATCGGGTTCTTGGTTACCTCCCTGACTAAGGCCCTTCTTCCCCGATCGCTCAGTTTAGATGGCCGGCCAGCTCTAGGAAGAGTCCTGGTGGTTTCGAACTTCTTCCACTTACGGATGATGGAGGCCACTTCTCATTGGGACCTTCAAAGCAGCAGAAATTTTTCTGTAACCTTTCCCAGATTTGTGCCTCAAGACAATCCTGTCTCAGAGGTCTACAGACAATTCCTTTAACTTCATGCTTGGTTTGTGCTCTGACATGAACTGTCAACTGTGGGACCATATATAGACAGGTGTGTGCCTTTCCAAATCATGTCCAGTCAACTGAATTTACTACAGGTGGACTCCAGTGAAGCTGCAGAAACATCTCAAGGATGATCAGGGGAAACAGGATGCACCTGAGCTCAATTTTGAGCTTCATGGCAAAGGCTGTGAATACTTATGTACATGTGCTTTCTCAATTTTTTAATTTTTAATAAATTTGCAAAAACCTCAAGTAAACTTTTTTCACATTGTCATTATGTGGTGTTGTGTGTAGAATTCTGAGGAAAAAATGAATTTAATCCATTTTGGAATAAGGCTGTAACATAACAAAATGTGGAAAAAGTGATGCGCTGTGAATACTTTCCGGATGCACTGTATATACTAAATTCAAATATAACATAACCCTACCTATTCCACTCTTCATGAGTTTGTCATTATTAGGATGCAAATAAGAGCAAACTCCTAATAGAAAAATGCCAAATGTATGACTACTGTATTTCTAAATTTCTTAAGAATGTAAATTTCACGCTTTTTTCTTTTCTAAATGCAGAATAAGTGAATGTAAAAAGAAGGTAATTATATTTTTGAAATCAATTAGAGGGAAAAATTCAAGCTGTTTTTTTTAATCTAGTTGAAACGAAAACCTGCAGCCATAGTGGGTCCTTGGGACTTGTGTTGGAAACTGCAGTCTTAATAGGCAAACATGGTGTGATATGAACATTTTCTAAAAATGGGAATCATTACCATCTGTGTTGAAGCAATATATTAAATAGCCTCCCAGTCATGTGTTTTCTTACCATGTTTTGAAGTGAAAGATAAATTGATTAAGACTTTATTAATCCTAAAGGAAGTTGCAAAAAATGCAACATTAATCATACAGCCATCACTACATCTTTCTCGTCCAAAGAAAATTGAGAAGGATTTGATAAATCAACATTGCATTACATTGAGCTTCTAGCTGCCCCACCTTTTTTCCCATAAAAATAGCCAGCCAATATCAGTGCAGTAATCGGTTACCTTTTCTGGGACATACTGAACATAGCAGCAGTTCACTGTCAGAGCCTATTTTCTATGATTGTTAATAATACATAGGGCCATACTGTGAGAATAGCAGGCACCAAATTTAGCTTTAGTAATTCACTCCGCAGTAGCTGTATAAGGCATGTTCTAGGATATATTGTCTACTTATTATGCAAGGGTAAATTTTAATTTCCTCTCACAGTTATGATGCATCTAGAGTGAGTGTGCCCAGCAGAGTTTGTTCTGTTTTGTGAGAGGGTTTCAAAGGAATTGTTATATGAGAAGTATTTCAGTGTCAGAGTAGTGAAAATATGTTATATGTGTTCAGTTTTTTATAGTTGGTTGTGTTACATGATTACTGTGGGCGCATAGGCTGTTTGTAAAAGAACATTTTGATTTTCCTGATCGCGTATTTGTAGAGTACAAATAATTAAATTTTAGACGTGAAAATCTAAACAACTATTCCAAATTGCCATAATCCATAGACTTTAAGAACAAAAATCAGTTTTACCTAGAACTCGTATGCTTTGAAATGTAAAACTACTGTTAATCTCTTATGCTCACACACCATCTTATATTTACCAGCAGATGTGTACATAAATGAATATGCAATGTAAAATATATTTTGGGTTATTCTGTTAACTGTTTCAAAAGTCTAAATATTTAGAATCAGAAATAACAGTTTTAACAATTATTTTTGAGATTTGACTGTTTCTTTGGCATACATATGTTCAGTGATGTGTTTTTGTTAAAATAGCAGTGATCATGTCAAGGCTGGGTATTGGCAAATATTTTCAGATGATTCTGATTCTCCAGGTTTTTGGAGTAGAGCAGTTAGATATATATATTTAATGATGTAAACTGCTTGATCTACCAGTAAGTTTCAGTAATATACATTTCCATGTCAAAAGGGATATACAGTAATCCCTCGCTATATCGCGCTTCGTCTTTCGCGGCTTCACTCTATCGCGGATTTTATATGTAAGCATATTTAAATATATATCGCAGATTTTTTGCTGGTTCGCGGATTTCTGCGGACAATGGGTCTTTTAATTTCTGGTACATGCTTCTTCAGTTGGTTTTCCCAGTTGATTTCATAAAAGGGACACTATTGGCAGATGGCTGAGAAACTACCCAATCAGAGCATGTATTACGTATTAAATAAAACTCCTCAAATATATTGTGAGCACAGGGGCTGTTCGCACCCCTAGAAGATACGGCCACTCCTCAAAAAACACTGAAAGATTACCTTCACATTGCTCTCTTCCTTGCTGGGCTTAAATGTGGCTGTTTTGTCAAGCGATATGCTTCCTGCATGGTACTTCGCATACTTAAAAGCTCGAACGGCACGTATTGATTTTTAATTGTTTGTTTTTCTCTGTCTCTCTCTCTGTCATTCTGTGCTCCTGACGGAGGGGGTGTGAGCAGGGGGGGGGGGCTGTTCGCACCACTAGACGATACGGACTCTCCTCTAAAAAAAATGCTGAAAGGCTACCTTAACATTGCTCCCTTCCTAGCAGCTGCGTTGTCCGGGCGGTGCTTCGCATACTTAAAAGCCAAACAGCCCTATTGATTTCTGATTGTTTGCTTTTTTCTGTCTCTCTCTCTGACATTATCTGCTCCTGACTCGCACTCCTTTGAAGAGGAAGATATGTTTGCATTCTTTTAATTGTGAGACGGAACTGTCATCTCTGTCTTGTTATGGAGCACAGTTTAAACTTTTGAAAAAGAGACAAATGTTTGTTTGCAGTGTTTGAATAAAGTTCCTGTCTCTCTAAAACCTCCTGTGTTTCTGTGCAAATCTGTGACCCAAGCATGACAATATAAAAATAACCATATAAACATATGGTTTCCACTTCGCAGATTTTCACCTTTCGCGGGGGGGTCTGGAACGCAACCCCCACGATAGAGGAGGGATTACTGTACAATAAAATCAGGCTAAAGTCCTATATCACTACATTTTGCAAGTTTAAACCAAAATACTCTGTTGCTTTTAAAAAATGACATTCTTGAAATACATAGAGCCTAAAATAAGTATCACTTTCTTCTTTTATAAAATGCAAGTCTAAAGATGCAGGGGAAGCTCATTTGAAATTGCACATCAGGGAGTTGCACTGCTTTTTTTAAATTTTTTTTATTTTGGATTGCACTGTTTGTGTTCTTGTTTCAGCTGCCTTTGTTAATTCAAACAATTTTGGACCGTTTTGTTGAATAGTTGATGCTTGTATACCAAATTCAATTAATTTCATACTCACAGAGTGCCGTACCAAGTTCATAGTTAAATGCGTTTACAAACTTTACAAATTAATAACTGCATGATGTGTACACATAAAGATTCAGATTTATTTATTAACAATAACAATTAACAATGAAGGAGCGATACATCATGGTGACAGTTTATCTAATACTAAATTGATTTTGAATAATATCTATGCTAGATATGATAGAGCTTTCTTCCAAAGTATATTTGCATCTATCACTAATGTAAACACTCACAAAATTATAATGGCCGGAGAATTTAATTGTGTTTTAAATCCAGACCTGGATAGATCCTCAGATACAACGACGATAACATCTAATACTGCAAAGATAAGTACACAGTTTGTAATGGATCATAACTTATTTGACCCATGGAGGTTCTTAAATCCTAACCAAAGAGCATACTCCTTCTTCTCACTCATACATCATTGTTAATTAAGAATTAATTATTTCCTTTCCTATCAAATCCTGTAAGTACGACACTATTGTTATCTCTGACCATGCCCCTCTGTTAATGGAGCTTAAATTACTGCTTCCTACACACTAATCTCGTAGCTGGCATTTTAACTCTTTGTTATTAGCTGAACTGTACAGAATTCATAATCAAGCAATTTGATAAATGCATCCATAGAGGTCTCGGCAGGTATACTCTGGGAAACACTGAAGGCATTTTTAAGAGGACAGATTATTTCATATCTTTCTCACAAAAATAAACTGGAAACCAAGAAGGCATCTGAGCTAATCAGTGAAATTACCAGAATAGATCTAGAATACACCAGGTCTCCAAATGAGGCACTCTTTAGTAAAAGACAGGTTTTACAATTACAATTTAACCTCTTGACTGCTAAAGAAATGGAACAGATTATCTTTAAATTGTGACATCATTATTATGTACATGAAGAAAAGGCCAATAAGATCTTAGACCAAGAAATCCACAAGCAGGAAGTTTGTAATGCAATAACAGCAATTAACAACACAGACACAGATAAAATTATTGACCATAAAAATATAACTGACACATTTAGAAAATACTTTATCCTTATATTCTTCTCTGTTTAAAGAAGATAAGACATCATCTAATGAGTTTATTGATTCATTAGAAATACCACAGCTAGATACTCTATAGTGCTGCGGAACTGGATAAACCGCTGATACTTTCTGAATTAGATGGTAAAAACTCACTTCAATGTGGAAAAGCAGCTGTCCCTGATGGGTACTCAGTGGAATTTTATAAAAACAATTCTCAAATAAGTTAGTTCCACTACCATTAGCAATGTTTACGAATTTTATAAAAACAATTCTCAAATAAGTTAGTTCCACTACTATTAGCAATGATTACAGAAGCTAAAGACAAAAAAAAATTCTGCCTCAAACTTTTCACCTACTGCGGTGGGCCGGTGCCCTACCTGCGGTTTGTTCTTGCCTTGCGCCCTGTACTGGCTGGGTTGGCTCCAGCAGACCCCCTTGACCTTGTGTTAGGATATGGTGGGTTGGACAATGACTGACTGACTTTTCTCCTAAGAAGAACAAGGACCTACTACAATCTGCATCATACAGACCAATCTCTCTTCTGAATAAAGATTTTAAGGTACTCTCCAAAGTTCTAGCCAGAAGGATTGAGAAAGTGCTTTCTTCGGAAATATCACAAGACCAAACCATGCTTATTAAAGGCAGACACTTAACTTCTAACCTTCAGTGTTTATTTAATATAGTATACTGCTGAAAAAAATTAAAGGAACACTTTTTAATCAGAGTATAGCATCAGGTCAGTGAAACTTTGATCTTGTCAGTTAAGTAGCAAAGGGGGTTGTTGATCAGTTTCAGCCTCTTTGGTGTTAATGAAATTAACAACAGGTGTACTAGTGGGGCAACAAAGAGATGACCCCCAAAACAGGAACAGTTTAACAGGTGGAGGCCACTTACATTTTTCCCTCCTCATCTTTTCTGTTTTGTGACTAGTTTTGCATATGGCTATGGTCAGTGTCACTACTGGTAGCATGAGTGTGATACCTGGACCTTACAGAGGTTGCACAGGTAGTCCAGCTTCTCCAGGATCGCACACCAATACATGTCATTGCCAGAAGGTTTGCTGTGTCTCCCAGCTCAGTCTCTAGGAGAGCTGGACAGGGCCATAGAAGATCCTTAACCCATTAGCAGGACCGGTATCTGCTCCTTTGGGCAAGGAGGAACAGGATGAGCACTGCCAGAGCCCTACAAAATGACCTGGCCCCTTTTTCAGGCAGGGCCTGAGTTTCCTCAAAAGCTTGTATATTGTAATCTTTTTAGTTAACCAATTAAAGGTGTCACTTTGCTTGACTTCTCACTACATTCATAATGGCTATCACAGTATAATACCCAAATACTACAAAGTGTTCCTTTAATTTTTTTGAGCAGTTTGTATACACCCATTCTATCTAATAACCCAGAGATCTCATTATCTTTAGATGCAGATTCGATATGGTTGAATGGGACTACCTATTCACCACATTGCACAAATTTGGGTTTGGCCCAAACATATGTGCATAGATCAAACTACTTTATGCTAGTCCAGAATCCTCATTTTGTATTAACAACATTATTTCAGTTAACTTCAAACTAGAACATAGCACTCGATAAGGATACCCCTTATCCACCTTTGGTCTTTGCAATCGCCATTAAACCGTTGGCTGTATACTTTCAAAACGCATCAGAGATAAAGGCAATTTTCAGAGAAGGGCTTGAACAGAAAATATCACTTTATGCAGATGACATGGTACGGCATGTACCGGACCCACAAAATTCTGTGCCAGCCGTCCAAAAAGTATTAGCAGATTTCCAAAAGATATCTGTACTTAAAATCAATTTGAATAAAAGCTTGCTTTTTCCAGTGAATTCTCTAGTATGTAATATCAGACTGGACACCTTCCCATTTATCATAGCAGATCAGTTTAAATATCTAGGGATAAATATTACAAGTAAATATAAAACTCTTCTTCAACAAAATTTTGCTGTCTGCATGGAAAAAAGTTAAACTTAAGATGTGACTAGATGGTCTACCTCCACCTTACATTAGCAGGGTGAATCAACATTGTTAAGATGATCATCCTTCCCAAGCTGCTTTTCCTATTTCAGAGCATCCCCATATACATTAACAAATAATTTTTAACAAATTAGACTCAATCATAACTTAATTTATTTAGAATTCGAAGCATCCTTGCATCCAAAGGGTGACCTTGCAACAGCCTAAAGCAGAAGGTGGCATGGTACCCATCCATCCATCCATTTTCCAACCCGCTGAATCCGAACACAGGGTCACGGGGGTCTGCTGGAGCCAATTCCAACCAACACAGGGCACAAGGCAGGAACCAATCCCGGGCAGGTTGCCAACCCACCGCAGGACACACACAAACACACCCACACACCAAGCACACACTAGGGCCAATTTAGAATCACCAATCCACCTAACCAGCATGTCTTTGGACTGTGGGAGGAAACCGGAGTGCCCGGAGGGAAACCCACGCAGACACGGGGGAGAACATGCAAACTCCACGCAGGGAGGACCCGGGAAGCGAACCCAGGTCCCCAGGTCTACCCACCCAATTGCGAGGCAGCAGCGCTACACACTGCGCCACCGTGCCGCCCGGCATGGTACCCTCCAACTTTCAATTTTATTACTGGGGGGCAAATATATAAACTATAAAGACCTGAACATCGACACACATTATTGAATATCCACAAGCCTTGTCTGCAATGGAAATAAAATCTTGCAGTACTTCTTTATATTCTCTGCTATGTGCCCAGTTAATACAACTTCTGTCATTACACTAAAAATCCACTTACCCTTCATTCTTTCAGAACCAATGTAGGAATAGGACAGAAAAGTTTTTATCTGTTGCACCTGTACATAACAACCCTCTCAAACATACACACTTTACAATGTCATGAAATTTGTCCAGGATTAAAACACTTGGAGACTTGTACATAGGTAATGTCATGCATCCTACAAACAATTATGCTTCAAGTACAACTTCTCATCAACACAATTCCTCCACTACTTTCAAGCTAGAAACTTTGCTAAATAGAACCTGCTCAATTTTCCTCACCTTCCATCTTGTTCTGTCCAGAAGAATTATTTATCAGTCTTAAAGACTCAGATAGCATCTCTACAATTTATAAAAAAATATTTTCAAAGATCCCAGAGTACATTGGGGAAAGGATCTGTCACTCAATATTTCAGAAAAGGAGTGGAAGGCAGCTATGCACAAAATACACCCGAGCTCCATATGTGCAAAGCATTTAGTCATTCAACATAAAATTTTTTATCAAGCACGTATATCTCATTTAAAATTCTCCAAAATGTTTCTAGGGCAAGATTCAACCTGTGAGCATTGCAATCTAGCTCCAGCCTCACTGGGCCACATGTTCTGGGCGTGCACCAATTTAACAACATTTTGTACAAAAATCTTTGCAGGCCAATCAGACAGCCTTGGTGTCACAATCTCTCCTAACCCTTTAACAGCTGTGTTTGGTGTACTCCAGACAGCCTTAAAGTGGAGAAGGACACTACACTACTAACACATAGACTTGTGTCAGTGGGTAACCGATCTTTATATATAATATGCTACTGTGGCTGTTTGCTTGTCTGTCCAGGATTTTAAATCACAAACCGTTTTGACCTATAAAATTTGGTACACATATACTATGTGTCGTCTACTGTCCGCTTTCGGGGTGATGATTGACCTCCAAGGTTATTCCTCTTTTTATTTTTATTTTATTTTATTGTAGAATTAACTCTTGGCAGACGGCCAGCAGGGCAACCGTGTGGCACATGTGTACGGGTGCCATTCTCATCCCTACCACCTTCGCCATCACTTCCTCTACCTCTTCATATCTTAAATCATTCTTGAGGCAGATTGAAGACTTGAGTGCCAGCTTAAGTTAAAAATTAAAGAAGACGTACTAAGTAATTGCAACACAAACACTGACTTAATCAGTTTTAACGTGAAAAGATGCCGACAAAAGAAGAGAAGAAGTGGGCCGCTAGGGTGGAGAAAAGAGAGCTGCTCAAGAAGGAGCAAGCGCATCAACCTCTGAGCAAACAAATTCTAAACTTAGAGAGAGAGTATGAAAACTATGAATGCTCAAGTCAGGTGTATTCACTGCACTTTATTTTGCAGTGCGCCGTTACTAGTGTTCTATATTACTTAAAATTGTAAAAATTATAATTCTCACTTAGAGGATCTGTTCAGAACTTTTTAAAAGTATGACAGGATCTAATAAATAATATTTTGGAACAAGCTTCCATTTAGGGGAAAAGGATGCTCATCCTTTCCTTCTCCTTTTATAGAGTAGCTTGAAGGAGAAACTCCAGGTAGCAGTGTTCCTGGAAAAAATAAATATCTCCAGAGGTCCACATTCAGTTATAACCGACAAAGACCAAGTCTGGCAAAGTTCAGGAGACCTAGACCAATTGGTTGTCCAATTAATATTAAGGTTAATTTGTGTAGAAGATGCATAATTGGGGTGTTTGTTAGCAGATTGTAGGTATATTAGCATAGTTTGTTTTCATGTTGTTTGTTATTACTGCCACTGGTAATAGTACATCTTTTGCTTATTGACTTCTGTCTACTGAAATCATGTTTATTTGGGCTAAATTGGGAAGACACTAAGAACCTGTATGGTTAGACATTGGCTGAGGTTCTGAACATAGTCCACCTCCCTTCTGGGAAGAGAAGTGTGGCCATCATGTCAGTTAAAGCCTGATTGCTACAGTGTCCTAACTTCTTTAATGGAGCTGAAACATGATCCACTTGATCTGAACTAACAGAGTACTGTTCCAGCCACTCATTTATAATGTCCATTGTATAGATGTTGCTGGGGAAGAAATGTTATTATCTATTTATTATCTGGCCTTTCGGGGGGTGGTGGGTGAAGTTTGAACGTATAACTGACAAATACACAAAATGAAGTGCTTGAATGAAGTATACACCCAAAATTCACATTATTCCTACTGATTACCCATTTCAATTCAAAATAATACAGTTTCCTGTAGCATACCCAAGAGTGAACAACTCCAATGAACTAATAATAGTAGCCCTTGGTTAAAAAAAAACCCAAAAAACACAGTATACAAAAAGTACTTAGTTATATAGTACTTCTAATACATCTGATTAACTGTTAGCACGATAACGATGGCCCATTGTCTTAGCTGGGTAATACAGCTAGTCATTCCATATATACAGTATACAGTTAGGTCCATAAATATTTGGACAGAGACAACTTTTTTCTAATTTTGGCTCTGTAAATTACCACAATGAATTTTAAATGAAACAACTCCGATGCAGTTGAAGTGCAGACTTTCAGCTTTAATTCAGTGGGGTGAACAAAATGATTGCATAAAAATGTGAGGCAACTAAAGCTTTTTTTAACACAATCCCTTCATTTCAGGGGCTCAAAAGTAATTGGACAAATTAAATAACTGGAAATAAAATGTTCATTTCTAATACTTGGTTGAAAACCCTTTGCTGGCAATGACAGCCTGAAGTCTTGAACTCATGGACATCACCAGATGATGGGTTTCCTCCTTTTTAATGCTCTGCCAGGCCTTTACTGCAGCGGCTTTCAGTTGCTGTTTGTTTGTGGGCCTTTTTGTCCGAAGTTTAGTCTTCAACAAGTGAAATGCATGCTCAATTGGGTTAAGATCAGGTGACTGACTTGGCCATTCAAGAATTTTCCACTTCTTTGCTTTAATAAACTCCTGGGTTGCTTTGGGTGGCGTTTCATGATACAGATGGATAATGACCCAAAACACACAGCCAATCAATTTAACTGCATTTAGCTGGATATGAGCAGACAGTATGTCTCTGAACACCTCAGAATTCATTTGGCTGCTTCTGTCCTGTGTCACATCATCAATAAACAATAGTGTCCCAATGCCACTGGCAGCCATGCACGCCCAAGCCATCACACTACCTCCACCGTGTTTTACAGATGATGTGGTATGCTTTGGATAATGAGCTGTTCCACGCCTTCTCCATAATTTTTTCTTGCCATTATTCTGGTAGAGGTTGATCTTGGTTTCATCTGTCCAAAGAATGTTTTTCCAGAACTGTGCTGGCTTTTTTAGATGTTCTTTAGCAAAGTCCAATCTAGCCTTTCTATTCTTCAGGATTATGAGTGGCTTACACCTTGCAGTGCACCCTCTGTATTTACTTTCATGCAGTCTTCTTTTTATGGTAGACTTGAATATCGATACGCCTACCCCCTGGAGAGTGTTGTTCACTTGGTTGGCTATTGTGAAGGGGTTTCTCTTCACCATGGAAATGATACTGCGATCGTCCACCACTGTTGTCTTCCATGGACATCCAGGTCTTTTTGCGTTGCTGAGTTCACCAGTGCTTGCTTTCTTTCTCAGGATGTACCAAACTGTAGATTTTGCCACTCGTAATATTGTAGCAATTTCTTGGATGGGTTTTTCTGTTTTCGCAGCTTAAGGATGGCTTCTTTCACCTGCATGGAGAGCTCCTTTGAGCGCATGTTGTCTGTTCACAGCAAAATCTTCCACATGCAAGCACCACACCTCAAATCAACTCCAGGCCTTTTATCTGCTTAATTGATAATGACATAATGACGGACTTGCCCACACCTGCCCATGAAATAGCCTTTGAGTCAATTGTCCAATTACTTTTGAGACCCTGAAATGAAGGGATTGTGTTTAAAAAAAAATGCTTTAGTTGCCTCACATTTTTATGCAATTGTTTTGTTCATCCCACTGAATTAAAGCTGAAAGTCTGCACTTCAACTGCATCTGAGTTGTTTCATTTAAAATTCATTGTGGTAATGTACAGAACCAAATTTAGAAAAACGTTGTCTCTGTCCAAATATTTATGGACCTAACTGTATTCAGTATATTTAAAAATGACCACTACAATGTTCTACTGCTGCGTTTTAGAAAAGAAGAGCACAGTACAATGTTACCTCTGCACACTTCTTGTGTAAAATTTGAAAGTAGACTGCTCTGAGCATTCTGGATATAAACAATATAGATTAATTCTAGATAGATAGATAGATGCTTTATTAATCCCAAGGGGAAATTCACATACTCCAGCAGCAGCATACTGATACAGAAAAACAATATTAAATTAAAGAGTAATAAAAATGTAGGTAAAAACAGACAATAATTTTGAATAATGTTAACGTTTACCCCTCTGGGTGGAATTGAAGAGTCGCATAGTTTGGGGGAGGAACGATCTCCTCAGTCTGTCAGTGGAGCAGGACAGTGACAGCAGTCTGTCACTGAAGCTGCTCCTCTGTCTGGAGATGACACCGTTTAGTGGATGCAGTCAATTCTCTATAATTGATAGGAGCCTGCTGAGCGCCCGTCGCTCTGCCACGGATGTCAAACTGTCCAGCTCAATGCCTACAATAGAGCCTGCCTTCCTCACCAGTTTATCCAGGCGTGAGGCGTCCTTCTTCTTTATGCTGCCTCCCCAGCACACCACTGCATAGAAGAGGGCATTCGCCACAACCGTCTGATAGAACATCTGCAGCATCTTATTGCAGATGTTGAAGGACGCCAGTCTTCTAAGGAAGTATAGCCGGCTCTGTCCTCTCTTGCACAGAGAATCAGTATTGGCAGTGCTGTTTTGCAGCAATTCTGCACTGCTGTTAAGCAGAACTCCTTTGCTCTTGCACATCTGCTCCAAAAATCACTTATATAGTCATGTGTTCATCTTGCAGATGATGTTTTTTCATTATAAAGCATTTTGGTAAAATCGTCCACCTTCCTGCGAGAGCTCTATGTAAACTTGAAAATTGTTAGAGATTTCTCTAGGCAATACATATTACAGAAAAGCTTCCCGTTTTTGTTATATCGTTTACTACTTGTACTTTAGTATTGTTTTCCAACATTAGACTTGTATATCCAGATACGGTCACCTTACATACAAGAAACGTATTATTATAAAGGCCTTCTCCGTCATGTCCTCTTATTCAGTGGTCAAGAATCCTGTCTGTAATTTATGGGAAAGATGTCTTTCCTGTTGATCTTCAATGGTGAGTTTTCTGGAAGCTTTAATAATATCTTTTTAAAAAAGCATAGATTTTGCTCATTTTGACTATATGAAGGGTAACAGACATGTGGATTATGCCATGTAAGTTACGTGGGAATTTTTCTTTTCTCTTTTCATGGACATTTTTTGCATTGTTTTCCATTGAACAGAACTGGTAAAATATAATGTTTCGGTGAAACACAGCGGTTCATGAAATTTTTAAATTAAAAAAAGTTCCCTTTGCTAATATTTAGTACTGTTATTATTGTAAAAAAATAATGCCAAATGTTGGACTTTGTATACAAAATGTGAATTTACTTGCTTATACAATACTGATCTTCAGTCTTTAAGGTTGCTGAGAATATATCGGGAAATCATCACATCCCGAGATGAGAGTGCTAATCATAGATGGAGGAAATGTTATCATGAGCGTTCCAAGTCCTGTAGTTTCAAGTTTTTTTTTTTTTTTACTGTACCTACCACTTAATGCAAGTTCCTCAGAAATGGGGGAAAAATGTTTTCTGTAGTTCAGTAAACCTGCCTCATTCTTTTTCATTTTAATGCTGTTTACTTTTTTCTTGCAGTGCCTGTGTTTCTTTGACACCTAAAAATCGTGTAATTGGGAATGCTGCAAAAAGCCAGGTGAGAAAGGGATTCCCTTCTGTGTTTAAACAACCAGAATTTGTAGTTTTGCTATTTTAAGATCATTTTAAGATTCCATATAAAAACTAAGCATTTTTCTTTATTCAGTGATTTCAGTGATTTATAAAGATGTAATATACTGTTTTAAAAAAAAAAAAAAAAAAAAAAAAGAAAGAAAGCATAAAACCCTGTGAGTTGCAAGTATTAAGAGCCTTTTAATAGTTTAAATGTACATAAATTTAATAAAAGACAAAATCTTATTATTTATGGCAGCATGTTTTGTGTATCATTTTTTTTTTTTTTTTAGATTATAACAAATGCAAAGAACACAGTTCATGGCTTTAAGAGGTACCATGGCCGAGCATTTGATGATCCATTTATCCAGGCTGAAAAGTCCAAGGTTCCCTACACCCTGCAAAAGATGTCAAATGGAAATATAGGAATCAAGGTGAATGTTATACCCAAAGTTGTTTATATTCTAATGCTCATTTGTCTTGATAAATGGTTTTAAACCAATGTATTATTTTAAATGTGGTGTGTCTTGCATAACATCATACATTAAAGTAGGGTGGATTCACATGTATGCGTATGCAAAAACATGTAGTTTTGCATGAATTAGTGCTCATGCTGTTTTCATTTGTTTTTTGCACATTGGTCCACATTTTTATTGTGTGTAAACAGCAAAAAGTCTACTTTCATGTTTCTACAAAATACATAAAGCATTAGAGGAATTCATTCAGTTTTACCACAGGCCAAATGCTGCCCTTTAGCTGTGACAAGCAGACCTTCAGGTTATAAAGACTCGAATAAGCTGTGTATTGGACAGCTTAGCTTCTAAGCTGCAACGTCATGCTTTCGTGTGTGCAATGTCAGATAGAGCTCTTTCTCAGCCTGCTGCTCCTATATGCACCACTAGATGTTTGCACAATACTGCCTCACAAAATGAATATGGGTCACAGCACTATTTGTTACAGTACAAAAATTCCCTGTGTAGCCAGTGGCTGAGTGTCACACTCCAGCTCAGTGCCTGCAAGCTTTGAGTTACAAAGGCTTAAATAAGCTTTCTCATTGTGGAAAGCAAGATGAGAATTCCCATCCCTTTGTGGATGCAGAGGTAGATAGATTGTAAATGCATGTGGTTGTCTGCTGGTATACCAGCATTGCAAACCTGGCAGTCCTGGTATGCTTTCAGGTAGCCCAGCTTTATATATGGGGATGAGAGGTATGTGCAACTTTTTAGTAACATTTACTTGTAGGGTTTTGTTACACATGAGTGCACAGCACTCTTCTACTGCAATATAAACACAATTAGCATTTTGAAAGAGAATATTTTTGTAAACAGACTATTTGTAAAGGATTAAGTAATGTTGATGTGGGGTCTTTTTATCAGTTTTATCAAAAATAAACTAAAATACAGCATTAATATTCTCAATTTTTTTTACTGACTTAATTTAGAACTTCAATTAGTTTCTTTGTAAAAACCATCATGACTTCAAAGTTATTCTGCGGTGCAGTATGTCCTTTAAAGTGTCATAAATGTATATACCACTGCATTCAAATATATTATAATTGGACCATTAAGTGGGTCTTCATGGTGGTAAAGATGAGGTCTAGGCCTAAAAAAGTGTGTTCTGTAGTGTTTGAGCTAGTAGTAAGGAGCATTTTCACAACCTTCAGTATACCTGTTAGGAGCCCATAGTACAAATTGAGTAATTTTTATTTATTTATTTATTTATAAGTTTTTTTGGATATGCATTATTAATTCCCATGGGGAAATTGTCCTTTTGCACAATGTTTGGGTGTCAGAGGGCAGGGTCAGTCTTAATGGAGAGAATCTTAGTTTCCTCGCATTCCCTTTCTGTGACTATACAAGACAAGATCCGTTTGTAATGGAGTATAGCCCTCTGATTTCAAAGGTTAATGTCCACTTCCTAAGACTGAACGTTGTTGGAACATTCAAGCCCATCACATGTGGTCAACAACATGATGTATTTTTAGGTTACTTTCTCAGTGTTAGCAAGCCCTGCAAACCAGCTGCATCAGTGTACATTTTTGTTTCTAAGTTGTACATTTCATGAAATGACTCGGCACTGCATTGGCATTTGTAAGATATTGTGAACTGATTAATATAGTAAACAGTCTAAACTATGCTTTCTCACCTTTTCAGTCCTAAAATTAGTTTGCCGTAAAACAAAGGACCACTTTTATATATAGTTTCTGATGCTTTCTGCATATAGCACTATACAGCTTCTGACTTGGCTGTTGTGCTCTCCCGTCCCTGCAGTCATTGTGGAATATCCTCCATATTGAATCCACTGAAAAAGCTCTTCAGTTTTTAAATAATGCTGCTTGTAATTTTGATTCCTTTCACTTGTAGCTGGTGTTGAAGCATTAGTGGTATAAATTGCTTTATCCTGTACTCTCCCAGTTGCTTTACAGATAGCACCATTGTTCTTCTTGCCTGCTTTATAGACTTGCTGCACAGTTTCACTATATTGCTCACTAGTGGGTGTGTGCATGTTTGACAGTGGTTACAGCAGTCTGCTGCACTATAAGCACCAATCTTTAAAAGTGACACCCAAGTTAAGATCATACATGAAGAAATGGGTCATTTGTTTTTATCCCAATTGTTTTTGATTAGTACGATATTTTAGGGACCAAAGATTCAAAGCATCTGGTAGTCTGCTGGGCTTTGCGAGTATGCTTTTTGTTTGTTTGTTTTTGTTTGGCTCTGGCATTCAAATTACTAGTTTGTCCAAGACAAGATGGGACAGCTTCCAAGTTGCAAGCAGCATAGTTGCATTAGTGCAGCTTCAGTTCAGCTCTCTCCTAGCCCTACACGTCCAGGCAGTTACATTATAGTTGATGATTTTATGTACTGTATGTTTATCACATTTTTTTTTTTTAACATTTTGGTATTTTAATGCAATCATTTGAATTCTCAACATTTTCAAGTATGTTAGAGTGCCAATTTTTTTGAATGAGAGACAGCATTTATGCTTACCTATAAAGCTGTCATTACTGTTTTGAGTGACATCAGTTCTTTAAATAAACTTCAAATTAAAAATTAGTACAGAATGTTTAAACTTTCTCCCATTATAGGTTCGATACCTTGATGAGGACCGGGTATTTACAATTGAACAAATCACTGGTATGCTATTGACCAAGATAAAAGAGACATCAGAAGGTGCTTTAAAGAAACCAGTAGCTGACTGTGTCATTGCTGTAAGTAAGGAATAAAATTCCATTTTAGTTTTTGTCCGACAAAAGAGCCTGTTTATTGTTAGTAATTTTTTTTTTTCATTAAGCAAGCATACAGCTTTAAGGTTGTACTTTTACTGTTCAGTGCGATCTCTATGGCTGCATTTACTGATTTCTTAGGTAAATACAGCATAGATGGGATTTTTTTTCAGAAAGATGTATAGAATCTGATCCTTAAGTTGAAATTAAGATCCATGTGTGTATATTTGTCTCATTGTGCAATAGCTTTGATTCTGAAAATGTGACCTGTGTATGAATACTCAATTCAGATTTTTGAGGGAGGATTACCTTTCTTTGCCACTGTCTGTACAACTCTTTTAATAAATTCTTATTTATAAAATAAATATATGGCTAGTGAGGTTGGGTGTTTGTTTCTGAGAAATAGAGTATTTTTTTATTTACAGGTTCCCAGTTTTTTCACAGATGCTGAACGAAGGTCAGTGATTGATGCCTCTCAAATTGCTGGCCTTAACTGTTTACGTCTTATAAGTGATACAACGGCAGGTAAGCTTCAACAATTCCTGTGTATTCATATGATTTCTGTGAACCAACACTCCATTTCAGTACATCAAACAGAATATTTTTTTGTTAAATATAACTTTTATTTATGTGGAGATGACATTTTGTGGAGCACAGACTTTGTTAAATGACACATAAAACAATATGGACAAAATGTGTAAACTTTGTATGCATATGTGATCATGGATTTTCTCTCTCTATAGGTTTTTTCTATATTATACAATCACAGAGTCAACACAAGTGACAACGTATTCAGTAAAGTGTTGAGTGTTCCTTTAAAAAACCATGTTTGTTAGCTATATGGTTCACATGCTTGTATAAATTCTAGTGTGAAGCAAAACACCAATATTTGTACCATGGTTTGATTAAAAATACTGCTATATACAGCAAAGACTATAATAGCGGGCTATTCAAAATGAAAGAGCAGATTTCAAAAAAATTTTTCAAACAAACTGTATAAGACAGCAACACATTCCACACATCACTGGATAGAGGAAAGCTCAAAGTTTAAAAGCCCACGTAAAAGTACCAGTTAATGCCACCAAGCTCCGTTTTTTGTTTATTGTAAAATGGCGACAACACCACAAGAAAAATCATTTTGCGTGCTGCAATTTGCGAAGTATGAGACCATTGTTCAAGTACAACGTGAATTCCGCCGACTATTCACAAACAGCCTCCTTGTCATAAGCAAATTTCTGAGTGGCATAAAAAATTCATAGAAGAAGGTTGCATATGCAAATGTAAAAGCACTGGTCGTCCATGCACGTCAGATGAAAATGTCAAGCATATTCGAGATGTGTTCGAACTGAGCCTTAGGAAATCCACATCATAGGCAAGCATTGAACTTGGAATTCCTCAAACAACATTTAGGCATGTTCTTAGACAGCATCTGCATATGAAGCCTTACAAGTTGCAGTTAGTACAGGCTTTGCATCCTGATGACCATGAAAAAGGTTTGGATTTTGCACTGCAATTCTGGAGGATATGGAAGAGGATAATTTTCCTGAACGACTAATTTTTTCAGATGACTCAACTTTCCATCTCTTTGGTAAGGTTAATCACTACAATGTTAGAGTTTGGGGGTATGAAAATCCTTGCATAGTCATCGAACATGAAAGAGGCTCACCGAAGGTAAATGTATTTTGTGCTATTTCAGCAAGCAGAGTTTATGGACCTTTTCTTTTTTTGCATAGCAAACTGTAACTGGATTTTCATACCTGGACATGCTATAGAACTGGTTGTTTCCCCAACTTCATGAAGATTCAAATGACTTCATTTTCATGCAAGATGGTGCCCCGCCTCATTTCCACCATTCTAGGACGATGGATTAGAAGAGGTGGACAACAAGATCTTGCTCATAGTCTGTGGCCTCCCAGGTCTCCAGATCTTACCCCCAGTGATTTTTTTATCTATGGGGGTACATTAAAGAAAGAGTGTTTGTTTCACCTATGCCCGCTAATCTTCAAGATTTGCGACATCAAATTGAGGAAGCTTTGAATTCAGTAACTAGGGACCAGTTGATTCGTGTGTGGCAAGAAATGGTCTACCGTTTTGATGTTTGTCGCGCTATACATGATGCTCATGTTGAGTGCATGCAACCTCAAGGACCATAGGACCTAACTATTAACTTTCCTCTATCTAGTGATGTGTGGAATGTGTTTCTGTCTTGCACAGTTTGTTTGAAATAATTTTAAAAAATTACTTTTTCATTTTGATTAGCCGTGTACAACAGGAACATCACAAGGATTTAAATTATGTCGATGCTATAGTTTTATGTGGCTCCACGGTATTTTACAGGTAGCAAAGGATTTGGGATTGATGCATTAAAAATATGGATTACCTTCTACTGTATATTTTATCATTAGTTTTTCTATTGTCGTCTAATATATGATATATTTGCATGGTTATAGTGGCTCTTGCTTATGGAATATATAAACAAGATCTCCCAGCCCCAGAGGAGAAGCCCAGGAATGTCGTGTTTATTGACATGGGACATTCGGCATTTCAAGTTTCAATTTCTTCATTTAATAAAGGAAAACTAAAGGTATGTGAAGGATGTTTTTTTTTTTTTATAAAAATACTCCTTTAAAAGAATCAATCATTTGTTATAGCTAACTGGAATTCTGCCGTGAATATCCTAGTCATTGTTTGCTATTTAAAGAACTAAGTTATCATAAAAACCCTTTATGTATGCTGTCAAATGAGGACTAATGTACTGAATACGCAGAATCTTCCATATTTTGAAGTGGTGTCCATGAAGTACAGAGGAGGCTACACAGGGTCTATACCAGCTAAAATGATGAATGTCTCACCTTTTCAGTGCTTAATGCTACCAGAGAGCTCACATTGCTTTTCTCTGAAAACAGTTTGGTTTGGGTGAGGAGCACTAAACAAACAAGGCTCAGCAAGTATTTAAAGCAATTCATGTATTCCAGAGGTACTACATTTGGGTCCATTATACAGTTAAACTTCTGACATATTTGTCATAGCTGTGATAGAGTAGCCCTTTCCCATGTGAATCTAAAACCAGTAAAAACCTGTTTCAAATGTCAGATTTTCCATTACTGTTTTTCTTTGTTTTGTTTTTCAGATGAATGGCATTAAATTGATTTTTTTTTTAATACATAAACAATACAGAATCTTTATAAGTAATGGTTAATGTTCAAAGAAACAAGGTTTTGAGAGATGTCTTACTGAACATTTTAGGCATTTTATCATCCCACATTTGTCCTGCAGTCTCAATTCTGATTCCCACCTGCATGAAAATGAAAAGGTTCTATTGTAGCGCTGCCATATAAAGATAATGTTTTCTGCTGTCGATCGGGTGTTGTGGGGATCATTCTTACATCCAGAGATTGACAGCGATGCCCCAGAGGTGGAATATCCGGTTTTACTGTTTTCTTTCGGGGAGTGAAGATTCTGATAATATTGGACATAATCGCATACATTTCAAGGATATCCAGGGTGTCCTTTTCAGTGTGGTGCCAGCCAAACTCGGAGGATCCAAGTGCCAGTTAGTGATCCCGGAAGAGTATGTGCCTGATATTATCATGACAGTCCTTTTGGTGGGCATCTTGGGCGGATGAGGACCTTGATGAAAATTCTGGAAGTAGCTTGGTGGCCCACCATTCGAAGGGATGTTTGGAGCCATGTGAAATCATGTAAGATCTGCCAGCAATTGAAGAACCCCCCTGGTAAGCAAGTAGGATTTCTCCAATCCACTCTTACATCTGAACCCGGCGAAATGCTGGGTATTGATTTGATGGGGCCTTTACCTTCATCCAGAGCCCAAAAGACAGTGTTAATGGTTTTGGTAGACTATTTTTCAAAATGGGTAGAACTATTTGCTCTTTGGGACACCAAGGTTCCGAAGATTTGTTCTACTCTCAGAGATGAGATTTTCACCCTCTGTGGGGTCCCAAAGTATATTGTGTCTGACAGGGGCCCTCAATTTACTAGCTGTATTCTTCAGGGACTGTATAAAGCTTGGGGAGTCAAACAGAAACTCACCACGGCTTACCATCCACAGACAAATTTGACAGAGTGAATAGGACCCTGAAGACTATGGTAGACTCCTATGTGGGCGAACAACACCAAGACTGAGATAAGTGGCTAGCGGAGCTCCGATTTGCTATCAACACAGGGGTACATGAGGGCACTGGTGAGATCCCTGCTCGGGTGGCTATCGGCCGACAACTCAAAGTCCCCTCGACCGTCTTATCACCAAAGCACCTCTCCCTGATTCAAAGACATACACCACAATTCAGATCCTGGAAAAATTAAAGCAGCAAGTACAAAGGAGGTTGGTGAGTGCGACATCCAGGCAGGCTAAATATTATAATGCACGACAGCGAGTGGTACCCTTTGCTGTCGGGGACTTGGTTTGGACTAGTCAAGTCAAGTCAACTTTATTTATAAAACACTTTACATACAACAGCCGCTGACCAAAGTGCTGACTAGGACTCACCCACTCTCCAGTGCTGTCAACAGGTTCGCTGCTAAGCTAGCGCCCAAATGGGTGGGTCCAGTAAAAATTCTAAAACGTTTAGGACCGATTAATTTCTGCATACAAAGGGTTAGTGGTGTAGATGCCATAGTGGAAACAATTCATGTGGCCAATATCAAGCCCTACTTTGGACCCGCCGTTCCGCCAAATGGGAGTGGGGGGGGATCTGTGTAGCGCTGCCACATAAAGATAATGTTTTCTGCTGTCGATTGGGTGTTGTGGGGATCATTCTTACATCCAGAGATTGACAGCGGTGCCCCAGAGGTGGAACTTCCGGTTTTACTGTTTTCTTTCGGGGAGTGATTTGCATAAAGTGCGCCGTTTTAAAGAGAGAAAAGAGAAGAGGAGGGGAAGAAAAAAAAAAAGAGAATCGGATAATAAAAAACAGATCAGCTACTGTGTGGGCCATGTAAGAAGTCCAGGAGCTCCTACAGTCCTGTCAGAAGGTGGAAGTGATTCTTTTGATCGGGGAATTGAACATTCCACTAATTCCTATGGACTCGGGTGAGCTATTTCAAAAGACTTATTGTATTGTATCATGGTGCAAGACTGACTGTATGTCTTTTATGACGAAGAGGTGATTGTGCTAGGAGTCCGCAATTGTCAGAACTCCTCATTTGGCCTGCCGGCATCAGTGGGACAGAATTGTGGACAACTGCGGATCTAGTTACCATCTCTGGAAGGGGAGCTGGGGAAGGAATATTGTTATTGTGTGTATATATATGAATATATTTGTGGCGCTACAATATAAGGGTTATATAGGGTGGGGGGGGTGAATGTGTAAGGGATTGTATTTTTTTTATTTTATGTAATGTGATGATAGATATTGACTATTAGTTTTTTATGGGCTATAAATGCATTGACATTAAGGGACTGAACTGCGTAGAATAAAGGTTATACGGGAAATTTATTGGGGTGTGATATTGGCCTATCCTTTTATCATCTGCCGTCACCTAGGACAGATTAGCAGTAGCAATCGTCTCATGTTAGCGTGCGGGACGAATTGTTATGCCCTCAACTTTTGCCACATCCTGCAGGATTTCTGTTTTCTTCATATATTTTAAACCTTGCTAATTACGTGTTCGTCCATCAGTTTTAAACAATAGTAAGTGACTATTCATATCTAATGTCAGATGTCATTAATGCTTTAATCTGCATAAATAGGTGGAATTCTAAGATAACATTAGTATTTGTAACACAAAATAAAAAGGTATTTCTGAAAAATTTTTGGAATTAGTAATGCTTTAAAATTGAAGGATTCTTTACACATACGGCATTGGTTTTAATTCATGTGTTATGAAATCTCTGTGGATGGTAGCTGAATAATTTTAACAATCTTCAGTTTATTTATTGAGCTTTCTTTATGAATATAATACACATAACATTCTCAAATCCACTTAATTAAATCAAGGTTTTTTGCTAGAGCATTTGGTGCAAGGCAAGGACCATTGCTGTTTGGCATATCGATCTAACTGTAAGGCTCACTCAAACATATACATACCAACAAGACCTATTTAAAATCATCAGTTAGCCTAAAACATACATTTTTTCAGATTTGAGAGGAAAACGGGAGTACTTAAAGTAAAGCCTACTGTGAAAGGCACTATATAGCGCCCGACCCGGCACAGACTGAGGCAGAGGCACGTACTTAAATACAACACTCTTTTATTTTTCTTCAGCCGTGGGGCACGCCTTCCCCGTGTCCCACAGGCCCAACACAGTCCCAAAATCACTCACAATAACCACAACAATCCTTCTGGCACCACCACTCCTCCTCAGGCTTAGTCCTCCTCCTCCTCCCGACTCTGGCTCTTGAGTGGTGGATGCTGGCCCCTTTTTATAGCCCACCCGGAAGTGCTCCAGGTGCTTGATCACCTGCGGCTAATTGCACTTCCGGGTGGGGCTGCAGAGATGTCCAGGTGGGTTCCTGGCTCCATGCAGCACCCCCTGGTGGCCACCCCAGCTCCCCACAGGGTTGTGGAGACCTCCATCTCCCAGGAAGCCCTGCGGGAAACTAAGCGTCCCGGGGGAGGTAGTGAGATGTCCATAGCTGCTCCCCCGGAATATATACAGAAAGGGTGTCCCGGCCGGGCATGGGATCCAGCCGCCTGTCACACTACATAATCATGGGGAGAAAGTGTGTACACTACGCAGATACTGACCAAGGTTGGGACCCTGAAAGCTAGATTATTGAGGAAGAGTTGCCACAATTTGAAAAGGATATAACGCATTAAATTTAGGGATAAAAATGTTTGCCTACAATTCAATTCACAATTCTTGTGGATCATACAAGTGACAGACATGCATATAGAAATTCCTGAATTATTATTGTTTTTAGAGTTTAACAGCATCCTAATAGCAATTATAAAAATTAGATCATCTAAGCCAATTCTCTTTATTTTCTTAACATTGATTGTGTTGCTATGGGCAAGGTGGTAAAATATATGGGATATGGAATCTTCTTGTACGGTATGTATTTTAAAAAATAAATAAGTCTCTTATATAAACAGAATGACCAGGTAATATGAAACAATGCAAAAATTAAGGATCTTTGTTTTAGATGTAATTAGGCATGCAACTCACATTCATCTATCACTGAGAGTTCTACTTCAAATGCCTAAAACAAAAGACAGAAAGTACTTTTAGCATTTTAATATTGCTAAATCGTTAAAAATACAGGGAGCTAATCAGCTGACAAAATAAAGTATTCATGATTCCACTTTAGAAATACTGAAACTGTAATTTCTTTTAAAATACAGTAAATAATTCTTGAATACTAAAGCTGGGCATAAAGCTAAAATATAGCAGTATTACACTATAACAATTTAGTATTCTTCATTGTATATTCTGTTTAATGTTGTGATGAAAAGGTTAATACATTGAGAACTCTTAAAACTTCCATCCCACCTACCTGACTTTCTCCCAGCTGTGAACTATGAGAAGCAAGCTAATTTTACCAGGATATTTTAGCTGAACAACAAAACAATCATAGGTGAAAGGAAGCTTGAGTATATTAATAGCTGAACGTTTAAACTGAGAGCTAAGCTTTAGCAAAGTAGTATATTGTAATGTATACTTTGTACTGGAACTTACAAAATATTTACTGCAAAAAGGTAAGGAAGTACATCGTAGAGAATTCAGGGATTTTTTTCATTACCACTTTAAAATTTTTACATCCTTTATTTGTTTTCTTCTATTGTAATCCCTTTTGTGTTTTAATTGCATGAAAATCTGCCCCCTTAGGTACTTGCTACAGCATTTGATCCTTATCTTGGAGGAAGAAATTTTGACGAAGTTCTTGTGGATTATTTCTGTGAAGAGTTTAAGACCAAATATAAGCTCAATGTGAAGGAAAACATCAGGGCATTGCTCCGTCTGTTTCAGGAGTGTGAGAAACTAAGAAAGCTGATGAGTGCAAACTCTTCTGATCTTCCATTGAATATTGAGTGCTTCATGAATGATATTGATGTTTCATCCAAAATGAACAGGTAGGTCAGCTGTTTTATACAGACAGTTGTCAAACTGTAACCTCGGGTTATACGAAGAACACAATATCTAAACATACACAAACATAAATTGTCTAAAAGTCTTAATAGGTTTTGGGTTTAAGAGTTTAACCTATTAAGAGAAATACCTCTAAAAGTCTTCATAGGTTTTGGGTTTAACAGAGTTTAATAACCTATTAAGAGAAATACCAGTAAAACCTTCTTTAATCCCTTTAATACTAACACACATTATTCAATGCTTTTCTGTGCCACTGTCTTATACAATCATGCTTGCTTTTATAGCTAGCTTGATGTATTTATTACTGCCAGAGTTTGACTCACTGATGTAGCAGTCCAGAAAGAGATCAATGTTAGTTTTACAGAGCCAGGTTTGAAGACCACAGTGTATGTGGCACTCTTTGAATCCCATGGTTTTGCAGAACAGCCTTTGCAGCATCTTGATTTTGAGCAGAAGCATTCATTGTGAACAAGTAGAATGATATTCGGCAGCTGTCCTTGACACTTTTTCATTTTTGACAGCCACAGAAACCAAACCCAATAAGTATGTTTGTTTTTTTTTTCAGTTATGTGAGTTTTTATTTTTAATATTTGTAATCAATATGGGCTAAATCATAAGTATCCTACAAGATTGTTTTGGGGATTCACCATGCTTGCATTGTTTTAAGTGTTGTTTGGACAGTGAATCATAATGCTGTTTCATTTCCATGTATGAAAATTTTCTTTTTCTATCAATTACGCTGATTAGCTAAATGATTCTCTTTGTAACATTGAATGAAGTAAGAATTCATTTCAGATGTCAACATTCTAGACATTTAGCGCCCATGGACCTTGCTGAAGTTTAATTGTTTATTAAGAAAGGATTTAGCTAACCCATAACTAATCCCTGTTGTGTCTGCTATCTCACTTACCATCATTCATCAGTTATCATTATAATTCGTTCCACAATGCCAACATTGGTGTTGAAGGCTGGCCAGACCTTGGATCATCTTGGAGAGGTGGACTGCCTTACAATGGAATGCTATATGCTATCTCTTGAGTGTGGCATATAAATGAACCACTATGTAATAATTACTCTCCAAATGTGTATTATTCTTTAGAGTTAGAAATTTAATGATAGCCAAAACAAAATTGCCCAATATTTGATTTTGCAGCTTTCGAACATCCATTTTGACTTGGTTGTGAGGAAAGAAATATATTTGAAGAATCCAAGCCACACTCGGGCAACTGGTATTTAAATTTAAGAATGATCAAAATCCCTTGGCATCTGCCTTGCTGTCTTTTTTTTGCTGTCTAGTACTGATGGCTGGTGGTGAAAATCCTTCTCGGGGCAATGAGGCATAAAAGCAACTACGAAAAGGAGCTGAAATTCATACAAGCAATGCTTTGCTACTTTTTTTCTTTTTTTTTTTTTTTTTGTGCATGTGCAGATCACAAAGTGCTTGTGACACTGTTGCATGGATCCTACTGTGCAAATGTATTGTGACATATATTGGTGCCAAACAATTACAGGCAAAGTGATTTAAATTCAAGTACTGGTTAGTTAGTAAGACCGTGAAAGGGTGAGAATAGCGAACAAAGTGAAAAAGCAGGAAAAAGGAAGGAACGTTGAGGACAGACTTGTTTTATTATTTTGAAAGTGTCCAACGGGCACTTGTAGGGTACCAAATATATTGTGCAGTGTTCAGAATAAAAAGCTAGTTGGCACCTGTGAAATCATCCAGAAAAACAACATTGTCACTGTGCAGACCCTGACTTGATACTATTTACTTTTTTCTCCAGTAGAGATGCAGCAATATTTTAAATAATAGTGCCCTGAATATTTTTAATAACACCTCACTGTTGTAGGCATTATGTGTCAAACCAGCGGCTAAATAAGACTGAGACTTGTGGGACAATGAGTGTTGGGTGATGAGACTCTTTAGAGTTGCAGTTTTAAAGCATTGCAATAAAAAGAAAATCAGAATTATGACTTAAAATTTGCTTTAAAGAGAAGGTCTTCGCATTAAACTGCAGTCATGGATCTCAGGTTTAAGAGTGAATGGGACAAATTCAAATGCAAAATGATACCTTTAGGGCACTGTAGAAGCGTTCTGAAAAACCTCTCCCAGGGAGAAAAAAAACATAATGTTGTGAAAGGGTTGTCTTGTCTGTTAAGTTTCATTAATGAAGATAATAAGTTAAACTTTAAAAATTATTAAAAGGCTGATTGTGGAAGTGAAGTACAAAAACAGCTTTGTGTAGCAAATCCGGAGTAACACAATGCTAGAACTGGTGCAGATAAATGAGCATTCTTTGACAATTGAATGTCAACTTGTACCTACAAGTAAGATCATTCTTAAATAAATTCAAATCATATTACAGTATTGACATTTGATGTGATAGTCCTAAGCTAGATTTTTTGACATTTGAAATTTGAACTAATTTGACTCATCCATTAAATATCATGTTTTAGTTGGTTTTATCATCCAGGTAATAATTTCTCCATTTACTAATGCAAACAAAAACTCAACAGCATGTTTCACAGACTTAAAAAAGTGATTTGTCTGAAACCAGATTTGAAAGTGTCTTGTTGCCAGTGGTGTGTCTGAATTATGAACTGGTGAAGATGGTCTAAAAATTCCAGTGCCATTTTCTCCCTTAAATATAATCGTAATATAGTAATCCCTTCATATTCACACAGGTTACAAGCAGAACAGCCTCACAAATGTGAAAATGACACTTTGCCCCCCCCCCAACACACAAACATTCTGTATAGTTAGGTTAATGGGCTTGTTTTAATCAAATCAAGCTTTAAAACATGTCTCATTGATTGTACTGGATATAGCATTCACAGTTCTTAATATTGAAGCAGTGATGACAAGCTGCATGACCCCGAGGTAAGTAACCCATTGTATGAGCTGGTATTCCGTCAACAGTAGCAGGTGCGTCTATAAAAACGGTAACCCTGCAATTGTGAGCAGTCCTTTTCAGAATAGTGAACCACCTAAATGAGCCATGCGAAGAGGAAGAAAAACCATTCTGGCACACGGTGTTGGTGCTACACTTGTGTCAGGAGCAAGTTGAAAAGACGACCTACCATCTGACTTATGAAAATGCTGAGTGCTGCAAAAGCTCCGTCTTCAGAGGAGTTGCTGAGGAGAGTTGAGACTCGGATGTGGTATCTTTAGTGCTGTTTGTAGCATTAGTAAGCGGCAGGGTCGGGTGTGGGGTTGTGCATGAGACAGTTGAGAGACTGCTACCCCTTCTCCTAGCATAGCCTTTGGCTCATGAAGCTGGGGAAAAAATGGGCAGGTCAAGTTGATACTGACCCC
>NC_041398.2:70468247-70469476 GCF_900747795.2 Erpetoichthys calabaricus
TCCGTTCTCTCTCCTCTCCTCTCCTCTCTTTTCTTTGACTTCTTCTCCCCCTTAACCGGCTCGCGCTTCTCTATATATGCGGGGAAGACATGGCAGCTGCTAGGGTTACCACTTTTAATACAAAAAAATAAGGGACGCATACGTATTGATTCAAAACGGGACGCGCAATTTCATTCTCAAATGCTGGACGATTCCGTATTTTAAAGGACGGGTGGCAACTCTGCCCAGCCCATCAGCCACAGGACAAATCATGGATGTGGGCAGTTTCCCACCTGTGCACTTAGGTGAGAAACGCAGACACCGCAGATCGCCCTGCGGCTCGCAACTGCTACCACGCCCCCTCGCTAAGCCGTGAGCTATACCCACAGCCTGGCTCGTGGCTCGTTACGTGAACCAATGCTCGTATTTAGATCTGAATTTTTCGCTCATACTTTCCTCGTATTTTGAATTTCTCGTATACAGAGGTGATCGTATCTCGAGGTTCCACTGTATATATATACTAACAAAATACCCGCGCTTCGCAGCGGAGAAGTAGTGTGTTAAAGAGGTTATGAAAAAAAAGGAAACATTTTAAAAATAACGTAACATAATTGTCAATGTAATTGTGTTGTCATTGTTATAAGTGTTGCTGTCTTTTTTATATATATATATATATATATATATATATATATATATATATATATATATATATATATATATATACACACACACATAAACATTTATATACATATCTACATATACACATATCTACATATATATATACACACATACATAAACACACACATAAGACTTATTGACTGAAACGGGCTTTCACGAAAAAAGTTAGGGCTTTGCTACAGGATACACCCTCCACAAGTTAACCAAGTAAAAATAAAATATATATTTCTGTTTTATTTAAACCTTTTAAGTTCATATGCATAGCCCCATTTGGCTGTTTAATTTTTTTTTTCTTTCTTCAGTAATATTTAATCTCCTTAAAGAAAAAGAACATATCCATTTTACTTTTTTTGTATCTCTGTAGTAATATTTTAGTGTAAAAGAATAACCAGTATTTAAACCTTTTATGTTACTTTATACATTTATTTTACACAATGTTGAAAAATTAATAAGAAAGCTACATATTTTGGCAGATGATGCTTTCTTTTTCAATGAAATGAAAAAAGCTCTCCAAGAGAAAACGTCAATGAAGAAGAAACAGTTTCTAAAAAGGACAAACCCTCATTTATAAA